>NW_010258555.1:0-32475 GCF_000690775.1 Eurypyga helias
AAGTCCTTCTCCTCAAGGCTGCTCCTGACCCAGCTGCAGGAGGCATATCCTCAGTCAACAAGACAGGCTGGGGCTGATGAGCTGGGAAACAGCAGACAAGACCTGAGGGACCACAAACAGAACAGAAGTCAGCAATGTGCCCTGACAGCTTCCATGTACTGAGCTGTGTCAGCAAAAGTGTTGCCAGCAGGTTGAAGATGATGATCCTTTCTCTCTGCTCAGCCCTGGTGAGACACATCTGAGTGCTTGGTCCATTTCTGTGCTGCCCAGTGAAAGACAGACATGGGCATACTGGAGCAAGTCCAGAGTGAGGCCATGAAGATGATGAAGGGGCTGGAGCATCTTACGTGTGAGGAGGGGCTATGATTGCTGAGACTCTTTAGCCTAGAGAAGAGATGGTGTCTTATTTAGTGTGCACAACTACCTGATCTGAGGATGCACAGAAACCAGACTCTTTGTTGAGGTCTTCTATGAATGACCTTGAGCAACAGATATGAGTTGCATTAAGGAGAAAAGACAATCTTTACACTGATAGTTGTGAGACACTGTCAGTGGTTGTACAGAGAGGCTGTGGATCTCCATTCTTGCATGTACTCAGACCTTTTCTGGCCAGCAGACCCCAGGAAGCTTGATATGGATCAGTGTTAGCCTTCGTTTGCTTTGGAGGGTTGAACTAGATGACTTCCAGGATTCCTTTACAGCCTGTGTCATTCTCTGATTTTAAGATTCTGCAAGGTCAATTGTCAAATGTGAGGCTTCAGCTATTGTGGAATTTATAAGATCAGTGGTTTGCTTTTCATGAAAAGATTTTTAAAACCAATGAACCTTGTTTATTATGTTCGGAGGCTGAGCGAGAAAACTTGAATTAATACATACATTTAGCAGTATGTTCCCTAGAAAGATGGCTTTTGTGTGAAAACCTAAGAAGTATAAATTGGGAACGGATAGTCTTTATTAATCATTCTTTGGTCCCCAGCATGGACAAGGAATATACTTTATGGGATCTATCTTGTAATTTGTGCCAAAGCTACATCTGTGAACTTCTACTATTGAGTAGTAGTACTATTGAGTTCATACACCTGTGAACTTCTACTTCTGAGATATGCATCATCAGTGACCTTTGGCATGATTCGCTCTTGATGATGTGACCTAAGAAAGTCTATTTTTAGTACAACTTAAGTTAGTTAAGGTAATGACAGTTTTGTTAATGATACTTTCCATGCTGCACTCACCCCTCCAAGAACCATTATATGTGCATCACACACTGAATGTCTTCTGTGGGTTTGAGATGGGTCCGTTATTTTTTCTTTCTTCCAGCTTCACAACGTGGTGTCTGTTCAGTGGTGAATAACACATTATGTGCTTGGAACAGTATTGACAATAATCCATATGATCTCCTATAAGACGTTCTGCCTTCTTGTGGTTCTTGACAAACCTGTATCACTTTCTGCTCAGACGCTGCATTGTATAAAGCAATGTGTTCCTCTGTCACCCCTGGGATCTGCATTTGAAACACACTGTATGTTGGAGCGGGCACTACTTGGGAACACACCTGGTTGGTCTGCAGGAGGAAAACAGGCATGCAGCAGGCATTTTTGCTGTCTTACCATAGGACTCCAGGCTATTCTCACCTATTTCTGGTTCACTGATACGTTCACTCAACTTCAGCCTTTGATGTATTATAAACTATTGTATTTATACAGGGTGAGCCTTGTTGATGAACACTGGCCTGAGAATAACTGTTAGCTCTGCTGTATGTGGTCAGCATGCTTGTATGCTTCCAGAGTCTGAAGGTTAGATACAGCACACTGCAGTGTTAGCCACTCCTACAGCAGATGAAATTCTCCACAGCCTGAAATTAATTTCATTTTGTTTTCAAATTAGGAGATGATATAAAATCTGTTACCCATATCAGATTGTGGAAAGGGAACCTAGCAAATCACACTGTGCTCTGCATCCAGCACCTCAGTCAAGATGCTTTAGAGGCACAATGACTCAGGTTAAAGGCTGACATCTGAAAAATATTCACATCATGCCAATGGCAAGTGGATAGCTTGTGCAAACAGAAGCAAGCTAACTATTGAGGAGCATGAAGGGATTTTAAATTGAAAAAAATCTTCTTTGTAAAAGCTGAGGACAAATCTGAATCCAAGAAGTTTCCTGTAGTATTTGAGTCTAGAGGAAAGTGTTTTTCTTTCTTTTATTTTTATTTTTTTCCTATAAGCAGGAGAGTTTATATTTTGAGAAGGCTGTGCTTGCTAGCTTTTTCCAAATAACAGTCAAGAAGTTAGAAAAATAATTATCTTGATTGTAATAACCCTCCACCTGGAGACTAAGAGAAAGAAATGTTTCTCATTTGTTTTTATTTCACAGTTGAACTTTACAGTTACTTAGACTTTCTTTTGCTTATGGTCTTAGATTTACACAAACAACAAGCCAAATAAAACAAATCCCAAAGCATATAGCGTTACATCTCCCAGGCAGATGTAATTTACAGAAACAGTAGGCACACTTCAGGAATTCACTGTGATTTCAGAAGCATTTCCAATTCCAGCTATATTTTCCATGCTTAAATTGGGGCTCCAGTAGTATCTCAGTAGCCAGAATTAACTTTGCAAGTGCATACATACTGCAAAGCAGCAAAACTTTTAATACAAGCAGTAAATCTGCTGCAGTGAGGTGGAGAGACCCAACTGGGAGCCTGACACAACAGAAGCTAATGCCTGTTTTTCTAAGAGTTGGACATTTTATATGGGTTCTCCAGGAAAGAATGGGGTGTATCTGTGTGGAGGCATGCACGTACACACCAAGCATGTGTCACATGCTGCTGTCAAGGCTTCTTGAAGCTACTGACACTGGACATTTCCCTTCAGAAAACATGAACTTGTAACATAGGTAAAACAGTTTTTCTGACCAAATCTTAATTTCCATTATTTAGAAACCAAATCTGATTATGAAAACAGAAAAATAAAAATTGGAGCCAACATTTCAAAATGAGTAAGTCATGGGAACACACCATCCGTTTTTCAGGTTCAAATTGATTTTCTTTCAGCAAGTGGAATACTTTCATTTGTATTGAAAATGCCAGCGTTTTTAGTTGGAATTTCCCATTTTTAACAAAGGTATTCTTCTTTCCATAGGTTTTAACATTCTTCTTCAACAATCTAATTCAGAGCAGAAACTCGTTTCAAAATGGTGCCATCTTCCACAAAATAAAAATCTTATTGCTCTGAGCCATCTCCAGTGCTAAATATTTTTCCTGGGTTTTTCAGGATGAGAAATATTTTCCAGTGGTGGCAGATCAGACATGCTTTGGCAGGTACAAACCTTAAGTGTCCTTCCTAAGAAGAGCCCCCAGACCCACTTATCATTTTTTTTTTCCAGAAATTCCTGTTGACTTACTGAAGATAGCAGGATCCTGAATTTCTCATGAAGTTCAAACCAAGTTAAAAAAACATAATCTCATTCCAAAAAAACCTGTGGTCCACTTTCAGTTTTCTTACCTCAAGGAGAAATGACAACCTGTTACCCCCTATCAGGTTGGAGGATGTGCCAGGTCAAAAAGGAGAGGGAAAGGGCCTGGCTGAGACAAATCAAAGACCAGCTTTCAGCAGTTTGCAATACAGAAAATACAGGTGGGAATATAGAGGATATGACATGTATAATGGTGCACACCTTCCATTAATCATAGGAATAGCTCTCAAAGAAAAAGAAATGCTTGGCAAGAAACATCTGCACTGTGTGCTGTTGTTTTCAGAATAGGTCAACAGGTTTTTATGTAGCAAACCTGTGATCCCCAAACACCCCTGCACCTGAGAGCCTCTGGGACTGGTCATGGGCCTGCGTGTTGCCTCTCAGATCATGTGTCTACACTTTGGCATTATGCAAAGATGGATCTGTTGGCAGCACCATTCTACTCCAGTGTTTTGTCCATCAGTAAGGTGGTCATTCTGATAGTCAGAGAATGACATGAATCCTTCTTGCCTTCTGCAGACATTTATTGTATTATTTTTACCTGTATTCATATTAAATATTATAATTGATGATTAATTGCCATTTTTCATTGTTAAGGAAGCTGCCTAGTTTAAATGCCCATCAGTTCAACAACCTAGCAAGTGTTTAGGGTGTCACTGACAGTCAGTGGATTGAAATAAACACTGTTATTAGTCTCCTGTGTTTAGATATTAGACCTTCGGAGATGATGTCTGTTCATTGACAATTAGGGGGAGCTTGAAGGTGAAGTCTTCTCCAGAGTCCAGAGAAATGGGCTCTGGAGCCCAGAGAGAGATTGGTGGTTTATCTGGAGATTGGTGGCTTATCTGGCAAAGTGGGATCGTCTTAGACTACAGCTTGCTGGTGAGTCTGAAACAGATTTTATCCCATAGTTGATGTACATGCACATTTCCCTTTTAAAGTTTCTGTCCTTCCAACAGCTTCTGAGGTGGAGCATTATACTTTCCTCCTGAATCATGTGTGTGGAGGAGAGGAAGGAGACAGGGAAGGAGGAACTTCGAATATGTTTTGCATGGTCTCATAAACATGCTACAGGCTTTACATCCATTTTTGCTTGTGTGAAAAAGAATTAAATTATTCAGAAGAAATTAGAAGGTGAAATGTAACAAGGAATTTAGATTTGTGGAAATTTAGTTGTCTATGCTGTGTAATCCAGTTCCAACAGAAATGACCACTGGCATGCTGCAAGGCCTAAAAGTGCAAGCACGGTCACAATAGAAGGACCAAAAGGATGAATGCACAATGAAGTTTTATGCTTTGAAATTGATTATATGACAAAGATTATGTTATATATTCTGCTAATTTTAAAATGAAAAACCACATTTCCATGAAAAAGAATATTTATTGTCCAGAGTCAGAGGAACTTTTGAAATAATTCCAGACTCAGTATTGCCCCCAAATACTGTTCTCTTTAACAACAATATATGATGGACATCACTGGTGTTTTATAACTGTGTTTCTCTTTTAAGAGAAATAGCACCTGAAATAGCAGCCAACCTCCTGAGAGTGCTAAGACAATAAATTGACACCAAAACCAGAAACGTATGGTAGCTTGGTTTGTGCTGGGCAGCACACAGTGTGACGGAAAAATAACTTTGCCTTCCAATTCTCATTTTGGGTAATGATTCCCTTCATGCTACTGAAGAAAGAATGCCATATGAATATCAGCCTTGGTGGCCTGCAGACACTAGTCCTTTTTTTTCCTGTATATGATGTATTTAAACCTTCTGCAGAAAGTTCATAGGTCAACCACCCTGCTACCCATTCTAGTTGTCCATCTGTGATTCATGTAGCTTATAGTGGGGACACCTAGTCTACCAACAGATCAACAGGACAGTGGGACACCACACCAGGAGCTCTTTCTCTTTGCCTGCGGGGAATGCTATTTAGCTGGCTGAAGTCTTACTCTCTCATAGTGGACACCAACCCTGTGGAAAGTATTTGCTCTTCAGCTGTATCACAAAACACCGCTGTTGTCTTTACTAGGAAAATGGAAGATTTTACTGTCTGGATTTAAAACATTGTTAAAATTTCCTCCTTGTTGCTCAGAACCTTTTAATGTTATTGGAATAACATCAGAAGTGTTCAGTGAAACAAAAATATTATATGCCTTGAAGCAGTAAGTGGAAATTCTATATTGCAGGGTTTGTTGGATGCAGGAATACTCTGTCTGTCCTGCAAATGCAATGTCCTGATGATCATTACTACATATATGTATGTTAGTTACTTTGGGACTGGACAAGGCAGCTTCTGCTGAGGGAGGAACCTGTGAACAGATGTCATGCACAGATGTCAAACGCATTACAGACGTGAGGAAGTTGACAGTACTTACCCGAAAATCATGGCATGCTCCCCACTGCTGGTGATGGAAGCAACAGAGATGGACACACTGTTCCTCAGAGCATTGTTTACCAAGTCGACTTTCAAGCCATGTGAAGTACATGAAGTACATGAAGTGCATGAAGTAGAAAAAGCAGAGAAGGAGTTGGTTTAACAAGGGTGGAACAGTTTAATTTCAGCGTAAAAAGAAAGGCTGCTCAGTGCTTATACTAGTTACTTGCCATCCTCTAGTCAGGGTTTGGTTACTGCTTTGATCATGGACATTCATTAGTCTGAAACAGAATATGGATTTACTTTGTACAATCATACACAAATCACCTAGCAACTAACCACAAAGGAACCCAGTCCAAGGTCAGCACCTTCCCTCTGAAAATCAGGGTCTTTTAAGGTTTCTGAAACAAGGTACTTCCAAAGTGAAGAAAGCAATAATACTTTGCCATGTTTGAAAGTCTTGCACAGCCTTTTCTTAGGGACTGTGGTTAGAGACTTGGGAGAATGACAGTGCTTTAAAGTTCTTTATACTCAGTACATAGTTCTCAGCATATCCCAGTACTCAGAGGAAACATGGTCAGATAGATCTGGAGCAAGTGAACATGACAGTTTAAGGAAAATCGTATGTTAAGAAACAACTGGGTTAATACAACAGCTCCTGCAGCTCCACATTATCAACACACAAAGGCACAGACATTTTTCTTCCAACTGGGCAGACAACACAAATTGATCTTAAAGCTTTCAAGAAGAAAAATGGTAAAAATAGCTAATTTACCTGATTTATGTGAGCTATTAACAATGTACTGCTATATTCTGGTTCAACTTGGGCTGTAAATTTCACATGACAAAGAGGACAATTAAGGAAAAACAGGTAAGAAAATGAACAAATCGTTATTTTACTAATTTCTACTTAGCAAAGATTTCACCACCACCACTCTTTTGACCAAAGACTCTTTCAGGGCATCTCAAATTGCTATCTGAATGTGTATGTCTTTGTATGAATGTGTATGTCTTCGTATCTCTTGCTTCAGCTGATAGACTCCAGTTTGCTAGCCTCTGGAACTGAAGTTAAGTTCCCTTCTTATGATACAAAATATTCTCGCCTGTTTTATCTACCAATTTTTGTAACAGTTCAGCCTGAGTTACATAAAATAAAGGTAGTTTCTTGTTACAATTGAAAAAAAAAACCTTTTTTTTCTTCCTCTATGTCTTGGATGCTGGTCCTGCATCAATCAGAAGCTGCATTATGTTGTGTCTTTGGGAAGGTACCATATATATTTTGCAGTGAAGGCTACGAGAATTGGGCTTGTTCAGCCTGGAGAAGAGAAGGCTCCAGGGAGACCTTATAGCCCCTTCCAGTACCTGAAGGGGCTACAAGGAAGCGGGGGGGGGACTTTTTACAAGGGTCTGTAGTGACAGGACAAGGGGTAATGGGTTTAAACTGAAAGCAGGGAGGTTTAGACTAGACATCAGGAAGAAGTTCTTCCCAGAGGGGGTGGTGAGGCACTGGAACAGGTTGCCTAGAGGAGCTGTGGATGCCCCATCCCTGGAAGTGTTCAAGGCCAGGCTGGATGAGGCTTTGAGAAACCTGGTCTAGTGGAAGGTGTCCCTGCCCATGGCAGGGGGGTTGGAACTAGATGGTCTTTAAGGTCCCTTGCAACCCAAACCATTCTGTGATTCTATGATTCTAACTGAGGAAATAAATGTCTGCTATTCTGGCTTACATTCAGTCTGTGCAGGTATACAGAACAGGTATTTCAGCTCCAAAATGTGACTGGGATTCTTCATTGACAATGGGGAGTGGGATGCTCAAATGACGCAATGCTGCTGTACCGCCTTCTACTGAGACCCCGTGAGAACTACCAACAGCAGAAAGAAGAGCAGTAGAGAAGGCCCACAGCAATTTGGTTATTCTGGAGGAGTGAAATGACTTCAGGCTGGGTAAATTAGTGGTTGTTGTTTGTTACATTCACCAACATATGATTCTTCTCTGCCCAGTCACGAGAAATGTTTATAAGAGTCCAGTTGCAGAGGCAGCAGCTCATCACTGTGGTATGGAGAGCTTTCCTAACCATGCCACCACCCCGACCCCACAACCACTGTACATGGACAGGGCACACCAAGCAGGCACAGCCTCTGCTTGTTGTCTCTGCCATCTCCCTGCGCAGTCTCCTCCTCAGCCTGGCCATTTGGAAGAAGCCAAGATTGGGAGTTTACAAGTGATTGCACTTTCAAGCCATGCCTGGATCTCAAGTGAAATTTGATATTTCCCTAAACCAAAAGTTTAAAAAAAAGAGAACCCTCCCTCTTTGCTCCTTCTCTGTCACCAAAACCAAGTGCATACTTGCACTTGTCAGTGTGTGGCTTGCCTGGATGTCTAAATGATTTGGCCTCCAGAAACTTAAAAGATAACACCTGTGTACTGGCTGCTTACTTTGTGGGCAGAAGCAACATTGCTAGTCCTCATTCACTTTTTAGGCAGATAATCCTTAATATCTCTAAAGGAAATTGATTAAGAGCATATCTTTCTTGTTTGTTATTCTTACAGACTTTCCACTACATGTTTTATTCTGACTATGAACATTCACCAAGAGAGTTTATGAACTGGTAGAGGCAATAATAACACCTAGCTTTTTTGGATGATAGCAAAAGTCTCATCATCCTTGATGGGAGAAAGTCTTGTTCTGAAATAACATTTCTTCAGTAATTACCAAACCCTTTTGGCCAGGCTGAGGAGCAGCCCTAAACTACACAGTGTGGCAGCCAGGAAAAGAGAGTTAAATTCATTCTGAAGAAGGTGTACCATTAAACTACATGTTTCTTTTTATATGGCATTTATTTATGATTTTTCTCTTTGTCTTATTCTTACAGAATTCTGAAAGGAATTTCTCTGCAGGCACCAGATCTTTTCTCCACAGACCTTTCCATCAGCTCTGGCTTCTGTTTAAATCACTGTACATGTGAAGTGATAAGGGAGAACAGAAGGTATGATATTCTTTTCCAAAAGAAGCTTTAAGGGATGATAAATATTTGTCTAAGCAGAGCATTCAAGCCATATGCAAATTTGCATAATGGCACTCCAGGTGATCCAATGCATGGTAATTGCTTGTAACCTGATAAAACTGAGAAATTCAGGAGTATGCTGATGACTACAAACATTCATCAGAGAAAATCAACACTCCCTCTGCACTGCTTAATAGTGGTATTATGAGGAAAAGACATGTCTTTAGGGAAGGACATGAAGGACGTCTCCTTTCTGCCCTCCAGGAGTGTGATCATTGCACACACCCGCTCACCTCCTGACCATAGCCATGCCTTTCAGCTTTTCAACTTGCATTGATTCCTTAAAAACTTAGAGATGCTCATCATTCCCCAGGATTACACATAATGGCCTGACTTTTCTAGCTCACATAGCAATGTGCCTTGTGTTGTAATCAGCTACGCCAAATTAACAGCAGTTGCATCATCAAGCGAAAGAGGAGCACATTGGACTCACTTGCCTATAGGCAACTAAATCAAACAAACAACATCTTGATGCTTGAGACATGGCAGGGCAAGGTCAATAGTTCAGAGCAAATAAAAGAGTGGATTGAAACAGTGCAAAAAGATATAACTAAATTTCCATTTAACATGTATTTAAAGTGCAAAATAGAACCATGTGTCTGACTGAAAGTGATAAGATTTTACCACTGGTATTGCTTAGGCCAGAATTTCACTCTGAGGAAGATTTTTTACCTATCATGATACTTTTTTCTGCATCCATTTGAGCAAAGGATGGGAGGTTTTAAAATGGGTAGCCAAACTAGCTTCACTTTAAAGGTCTTTACATGGGGAAAAAACCATGAGGATCTAGGAAAAAAAGAGGCATGCAAGTAGCTATAGTAGTAATAATCTCTCAGATTAAGTGTGGAGTCAGAAAAGGGATGTTAGGGAAGCAGAAAGAAGTGTATCAGTAAAAGCTCACAGCGAATCATCCAAAATGTAGCTTCAGAGAAGAGAGTTTCTAATGTGCTCTGGTCTACATCATGGGATTCTGAAATATCAGAGCATGTTTTATGCTAGTGGTGCACTCCTGAGAGACTCTAACAAACAAGCACAACACTGAACGTGAAATCCTGGACTGCATACTGGATCAGGAAGAGTTTTACTACTGACCCATTTGTTCCTACAGTCTTACTATCCTGACTGCTACATCTGCCTCTTTACAAGCCCCGAACAAGCAAGGAGCTTTGGGGCTATCTTCAAGATGGAAATGAATAGTTCTGCTTTCTTTGTTCGTCCAAAAAGTAGAATCACCACTGGAAAAAATCACATGTAAATATTCAGTTTTTAACCAGCGTTGCCCTAGACAGAGCTTTAACTCATGCCTCGAACTGCCTTATAAGAATACAATTTGATTAATATACATAATTTTTAGGGAAAGGATTGTCATATTTTATTATACCATGGGAACAAGAGCACTTTATATGCAAAGAACATAATTAGAAAAGAAGTAATTCAAACAACAAGTCCCTTGTGAGTGTGAGAAACAGTAAATGTGAAAATATGAAGATTTTTTCAACTATTTTCTTTTGTAAAAACACTGAACAGACTGCATGAGCTCACCTGTACAGTCAAGGTAAGGCAGAGACCTAAAAAGGAACAAAAAGCACATGTCTACAGTGACAAAAGCAGTTTGATTGGTATTGTTCTTTAACACTAGGGCCAAGTGGTGTTGAATAACCTGGATCCACACTATTAACCTTTCATACCTCCCTACACCGTGAGGGTATCTAACTTGCCTGTAGAGAATGGTCTTTGGCCTGTGCTAACACACAAATTGTGCCTTTGAATTCTTTGGGAGTGTGCTAATCAGCCTGGACCAAAATGTGCTATGTGCTCTAATATAGTTCACTAGTGTAAATTATCAAGCGCCAGGGTCTGGCACTTTCCCTGGCATTGTGCAATTTACAATTACAGATGTAGCTCAAATATATTCAAACAGAACAATTAAAGGGCTTTGGGATTCCTTACTCCTGCACTTGTAGCCTTGTTTAGAAGTTTTACATTTGCTGCCTTATGTTTGTATCATTAACCCTTTTTAGTCACATGCCATGGCATATCCAACGTGTGCAATGGGGTATCCCTGTGGGCTTGACACACTGTTGCTCCAAACCTTGGCCAGTAAGAGGGGTGCTGCTGGGCTTCCAGAGACAATCTCTCATAACCTATCCCAGGCAAAGTCTTTTCTTTCCTATCTTCTGTTCTCTACTTCATATATTTCCCCATTTATGCTCCTAAAAATGTCTCCCCATCCGGAGCAAGCTGAGATTCCCCAGGCTACTTCATGGAATGATTGCATGGAGCCATTCTGGTTTTCATGCTAGAAACACTCCTGGGTTCTTTCCTTTCCTTTATGAGCAGAAGCAGAACTCAGCACTGAGGAAGCAGATATAATGATGGAGAAAAGCTAGGTTAGCTGCAATTCCCCAGGGCCAGGAATCCCAAACTAGCTTTTTTCCATCCTTCCAGTAATGGCCTTCTAGTCTGTCATTGTTCTATCTTACCTTGTCAGGCTCTGGAGGATGCTTTTGTATTTGAGAGTAGGGCCAAGCTAAAGTAATTCTATTCATCTGAGGCTGTATTAAAACAGCAAAACCAAAAACATAACTGAAACAGGCAGATGTACAGAAAATTTGCTCTCTCAGGCAGAAGTACCAATTGTTAGTATCTTCAGCTTTGTGGTTTCAGTCATTCAGTGCTTGGGCACAATTCCAAGCAAGCTTTGGATCTGCTCAGATAAGAAAGTTTATATAGAGAGATTATGCTGGAACCTGTGTGGCTTTGGCTATTGTCTGGGTCTATGTGGGTTGGAAACACACCTTAGTAATTGGGTTTGGGTGTTCTTGAGACTGACCTCTGCACTGTTTAGGAAGCAGAAAGAAAGGTATGCTTGTTTTTGTAAACAAGGAAGTCTGTATTCATTTTCATGTCCACAGCATGGTGGGTGCTGTCTGATGCTTACACCAGCTATTGCTAGATGGGTTGTGCATGAAGGGACTGATGCCTGGGGCATAGAGAGTCTGCTGAGCAACAAGGGAGGGGTCCTGGCCAGAGCGGGCAATTGCAGCGTGTGCTTCGAAGCGAGACGGTTCAAGAAGGTCAAACAAGATCTGCTCACTTTTCACTATTTAAAAGCATAAAATAGTGCATAAGTTCTCTGTGATTAAACAATACAAGGCATTATCTTGAACTTGGGTGCAGCTGCTGGAGTTTTACAAAATTAAGCCATACTATACCCCCTTAGGGAAGGTACCTAACAGAATACTACTGTCAGAGTATTAGGTCCCTTTCTCTGTGGTGTTCTCCGTGTGTACTCTGTGATACGGATTTTAAGTGGGATTAATGCATTCCTCAGATCTACCACACAATGGAAAGTTCTGAGCATTCATTTCATATCCGTGAAGGAAGAACACAGCTATAGCAAAACATACATATATTAACATTGCTGATATGGCAATATCATCTAAAAGCGCAGAAGATGATAGCTGGCCATAACTGTGGCACACTAAGGTTTTTTCTGCTGTGTACAGCCAGAAGCTGATGGACTGCATGGCTTTTAAAACTGAAGTGAAAACAGAGAAGGAAACATTAGAAAAAGAAAATTGTGCAAAGTTATTATACTAGAGAAAATAGTCTGAAATTCCAATAATCAATAGTAATGACAATTCTGGGTAAAAATATGTCTAAATTATAACTAATAGATAGTATTTTTATTACTTTAGTATAAGGAGGTCAGGCAGTGACTGCTTAAACTTACCTAACAATCCCTATTTTGAAACATCCATAAGAAATGTTGTAAAAAGCTTTCATAACTAATTTTTTTTTTAATGAACAGCAAACATAAGAGACAGAATGTGATGAGGGCCAAGAATGTGCCTTTTGTTCCTTATTATTTAAATTTTGGTCTAACATTTCCATTTCCTCTCTTTTCCTCTCTGCTATTTCTTTTGCCCCAGGGTGAGGAGGACTCCCTCCTGCATTGTTATAAACACAATAAGTATGGAACACCATTTGAAACTGTAATTTGCTTTAAATTAAGCCAAAATTGAATTCAACAAGTCAGAGATGAAGTTATGTGGGGTTTGGAAGAAGAGGACATTCTAGAAAGCAGTGTCTTGTAGCCATTCTTTGACTTCTTTGGCAATAACAGCATTATTGGCATACTTGAAAGTTGCCTAGGAGGCAGCAGAACATTTGATGTCCAGATATGATACAAGTTTCTCTAGGTATTAAGTTGTGCAACCTGAGCAGCAGGAACCCTTCATGGCTTCCTCTTGTAGTTGCAATAACAAGCAGTTTATTGAAAAGGAGATTGAAACTTGTCTTTTAGTTTTGTTTTCTCAAATTCATATTGGTTCTCTGTCTCTCTTAGATTTTTCTTTTTTTTTTTTTCTTTATATTGAATTAGAAGAACATATCTGCTCAATAAAGGGCTTACTAGTTTGATGCCCACTGGGAACTTTATCCAGCTAAGCATGTCACCTAGTGGATGTTGCTAAATACAGAATTGCACTATCAACTTCTGTGTAAGGCCAGCAAAGAACTAGTCTCAGGCTTTGGTTGAAATGTATTCTTATACAATAGGAACCTGAAAGAATATTTAAGATGGTTTAAGTAAGTGATTAAAAACTTCAAAATGTGACATGACAAAACTTATTATCAGGGATTGCTGGAGGGATAGCCACCAAACAGAAGTTATGACAATGCCATCACTTCCCTATCACTGACTCAGTGTTGTGTTTTGTTAAAAAGTCTGTAGATAAGGGCCTGACATCAGCACTGACAAAGCAGATCAGCTGATGTTTCTGCTTCCTTTTTTTCATGCAGCTGCCAGACATGTGCTGTATAAATTCTGACTGTGAAGTAGAAACCATTTTTTAAAAAATTTTAATAGTTTAGTCCTCACCATGAAAGATTAAAATCTGAGAATCTTAAACAGAAACTGTTTTCTTTCCTTTGATTTTTTAGCCATCTGATTTGTCTACTCCTCAAACAGCCATAACTGCTATCTGCAGTGCAATTACCCAGGTGGCTCTGTCTGAATAGGCTATTTCTTACTGATCCAGTAATTGATGGATAACAGGAAGCATCTGAACATGGATGTTAAATTATATTCACCGTAGGAATAGATTGCATTGCCAACAGTGTTGCTATATTTATCTAAACCCGTAATCATTGTTGCCATTTTATGTGCCCTCAGGAATTGGATGCTGCCACGCTTGCCCAGCATGTCTTTTTCCAGAGACGTAACACATGGATGGGACAATGGATCCAGGCAATTGCACAAAGAGGGGACTTCAAATTCACCCACTGTTGACATAACATAAGCTATGAATAGAATGGTGAAGCAAAAAGATGTACACTTTGAGAAGAATGGAAATAGCACCGAGCCTTTGAAAATGAACACATTAGTAGTGACCTCTGTTTACCAACAGGGCATCTTGCCAGCAGGATGGCACACTAGTTGCCAAAACTGGCACCAGGCAGAGCTTGCAGCAGTTCCTTTTGCTCACGCTGCTGATTCTAAGAGTTTCTTTCGCAAGTCTTATAGTTTGGGCAATTCTGACCATTAGGAGTAAAATTTTCCATAGCTGAACATCTTGGGTGAGGGGAAGTGTCAAGGACTTGTCAGGATCATGGATCTTAGGCTTGTCTTTCAGCAAGGATGAAACTAAGGACTTTTTTTCCATTCTTATTACGTGAGTCTCTGTAAACTTCTGCCTGGAAAACCACATGGAGTCCGTGACGTGTGAGAGGAGTTGGTTTCTCAGTTGTGGAAATCCTCAGCAAAGTGTGTTGACCACAAGGCTATCAAAGCAAAATTTCCTTCCACATATGCCAGCATAAGCTCATCAGAGAAGGATGGTTAGTATAAACAAGGCTTTATAATAGCATGGCTATAAAGAGAGGTCAAATTGATAAGGACTCTTTGGTTTGGAAAATAGACAACTGATGTAGATAATAAAAATATAAATGGCATCAAAAGAAAAAGAAGTGATTGGGATTTCACTGAAAACATCCTCAGGAATGAAAAAAGGCCCCCTGTTCTGAAGCACAAAGGAGCAGAGGAAACCTCTGGCTTTGGAAGTCCTCAAACTGGAGTTTGCTGGAAGTGTGAGGACAAACCAGGGGAAGGTTAACTTAGTATTTGTCCTGCTCTTATATTCTTGTTTTGTCCACTACTAGCCTGTCTCAAGTACAAAAGAGACAGGACATTTTTATAACATCTATTCAAGTAAAAATAGGTTAGAAATAACTAGGCCAGTCTTCTCCATATCCTTTAACATCCAAACACTCACATTTAGAGTATGTTCTGCAGTACTCCTGCCTTGTATACATTATAGGTGTCATGCTGTACAACTGCCACAATAGTCATGTTTCTGCTTAAGCTCTGAGGAGTCTGTATTTCAAGGGGAGTGTACCCACAGTCATACTACTTAAACTATTTCAATATAGGAAATGACATAATTGGAAGTTATTATCCCAGGTGTGGGAACAGGATAGAAATAACCTCTATTATTAAATACTTCTACTTTGTGAGACTGAATTGTGTTAGGAATGTTTGTTTGTAAACTGATTAGAGAGCTAATGACATAAAAACTATGCATAAAACATAAACAGTCTCTCTTAAGACATTCCCGCATGCACAAAGGGCTCATAATCTGTTTCTCTCTGACACTGCTACTACATGAGTAGCTTAGAATATAATATTAACCCTGAAATGACCCTTAATTGGAAGAGGACTGGTTTTCCCCTGTTATAGTGACATATCCTGTGGGTGATTAGTAGCTGTCATTAAAAAATATCTCATCTTTATTTCTAAAGCCATTGGGTATCCAGCTGAACACTTTGAATAAAGGTATCATTACAGGGAAATAAGCCTAAGTAAGAAAACCGGGACTGCACTCTTGCATTCCTCCTGAAATTCTCAGGAAGATGAGGAAGACTGTCTTTTGCCAAAAGACTTTTCTTATGGAGTTTTCAGATCTTTCTGTTGTTAATAAAAACAATTGCCAGAAATTATTCAACTTAAACTTCAATAGCTGTATTAATTCACTTTATTATTGTGTACGTCGTTACTGATATTTCTCTATAAACCTTCCCCACTGACATTTTGTTTACAATATGACAGGTTAAAATGTCTTTGCTTCCTTCCCACATTTAATTAAACTAAAACTAAAAGTAAAATTATTAAAAAATAAAAATGAATTGTTGCCCCACTGTGATCCCATGAGCAGACTCTGGTGACAATGTTGACTCATATATAGGAGAACACAGAATCACAGAATTACAGAATGATTTGGTTTGCAAAGGAACTTTGGAGATCATCTAGTACAATCTCCCTGCCAAAGCAGGTTCATCTAGAGCATGTTAGATAGGAACACAGCCAGGTGGGTTTTGAATATCTCCAGAGAGGGAGAGTCCACAACCTCTCTGGGTAGCCAGTTCCAGTGCGCTGGCACGCTCAATGTAAAGAAGTTTTTCCTCAAACTGAGATGGAATTTCCTGTGTTCTAGTTTGTGCCTGTTGCCCCTTGTCTTGTCACTGGACACCACTGAAAAGAGTCTGGCCCCATCCCTTGACACCTGCCCTTTAGATATTTATAAGCATTGATAAGATCCCCTTTCAGTCTCCTCCAGGCTAAACAAACCCACCTCTCTCAGACTTTCCTCATGAGAGAGGTGCTCCATTCCCTTGATTGTCTACATACCCTCTGCTGGACTCCCCCCAGTGGTTCCCTGTCTTTCTTGACTGGGGAGCCCAGAACTGGTACAGAGTACTCCAGATATGGCCTCACTGAGGCAGAGTACAGGGGGAGGATAACAACCCTTGACCTGCTAAAAAATCTTTTTAATGAACCCCAGAATACCATTGGCCTTGACAACAGGGCACATCCCTGACTTACGGTCAACGGATTGTCCCCCATGACTCCCAGGTCCCTCTCTTCAGAGCTGCTTTCCAGTAGGTTAACACCCAACATGTACCGGTGCAGGGAGTTATTATTCTCCAGGTGCAGGACCCTACACTTACCGTTGTTGAACTTCAGCAGGTTCCTCTCCGTCCAACTCTCCAGTCTGTCCAGGTCTCTCTGAATGGCAGCACAGCCTTCTGGTGTATCAGCCACTCCTCCCAGTTTTATGTCATCAGCAAACTTGCTGAGGGTACACTTTGTGCCCTCATCCAGGTCATTGATAAATGTGTTGAACAAGACCGAGCCCACTACCGACCCCTGGGGAACACTGTTAGTCACAGGCCTCAGCTAGACTTTGTGCCTCTGATCACAACCCTCTGAGCTCTGCCATTCAGCCAGTTCTCAATCCACCTCACTGTCCACTCATCTAACCCACACTTTCTAAGCTGGCCTATGAGGATGTTATGGGAGACAGTGCCGAAAGCCTTGCTGAAGTCGAGGTAGACAACATCCACTGCTCTCATCCGCTTAGCTATTCATGGCATCATAGAACACTATCAGATTGGTCAAGCACGATTACCCCTTAGTAGATCCATGTTGACCACTCCCAACAACCACCTTCTACACACTTAGAGATGACATCCAGGATGACCTTTTCCATCACCTTTCCAGGGGTGAAGATGAGGTTGACTGCCCTGTAGTTTCCCATGCCTACCTTCTTGCCCTTTTTGAAGACTCCAGTCCTCAGGCACCTCTCCTGTTCTCCATGACCTTTCAAAGATGGTGGAGAGTGACTTTGCAATAACACCTGCCAGGTCCCTCAGCACTCGTGTGAATCACATCAGAGCCCATGGATTTGTGGGTTTCACGTTTGCCTAAATGATCTCTAACCCGATCCTCCTTGACTAAGGAAGGATCTTCTTTTTTCCAGACTCCCTCTCTTACCTCCAGGGTTTGGGATTCCTGAGGGCCAACCTTAGCAGTAAACACTGAAGCAAAGACAGCATTCAGCAACTGCACCTTCTCTGGATCCTCTGTCACTAGAGCACCTACCTCATTCACCACTGGGGCCACATTTTCCCTAGTCTTTCTTTTGCTACTGATGTACTTGAAGAAGCCCTTCTTATTATCCTTGATAACCCTTGTCAGGTTTAATTCCAAGTGAGCCTTAGCCTTCCTTGTTACATCCCTGTATACTCTGACAACATTCCTATATTCCTCCTAAGTGGCCAGTCTCTTTTTCCACATTCTGTAAACTTCCTCTTCCATTTAAGTTCTTCTAGTTGCTACTTGCTGACCTGTGCAGGTCTCCCTCCTTCTCTGCCTGATTTCTTACTCATAGGGATGCATTTATCTTGATCTTAGAGAAAGCAGTGTTTGAATATTAACCAGCTCTCTTTCACCCCTCTTCCTTCTAGAGCCTTAGACCATGGGATTCCTCCAAGTAGGTCTTTGAAGAGGCCAAAGTCAGCTCTCCTGAAGTCTAGGGCTGTAATTCTACTTTTTCCCCTGCTACTTCTGCACAGGATCCTGAACTCCACCGTCTCATGGTCACTGCAACCAAGGCTACCCCCAGCCTTCACATCACCAACTAGTCTCTCCTTGTTTTTCAGCACAAGGTTCAGTTTGTCAGCACAAAGTCCAGCAGCGTACCTCTCCTCGTTGGTTCCTCCACCATCTGTGTCAAAAAGTTATCACCAATGCTCTGCAGAAACCTCCTGGACTGTGCATGCCTGGCTGTGTGTCCTTTCCAGCAAATACCAGGATGGCTAAATCTCCCATGAGAACCATGGCCCGCAATCTTGAGGATACTTCCAGCTCTCTGTAGAAGGCCTCATTGATTTACTTTTCCTGATCAGGAAACACCCACAACATTGTTTCCCATATTTGCCTACCCCTTAATTCTTACACATAAGCTTTCTACTCCTTCTTCATCCACCCCTGGCAGAGCTCGATACATTCCAGTTGCTCTCACATAAAAAGCAACTCCACCACCTCACCCCACTGGCCTGTCTTTCCTAAAATGCATGTAGCCACCCATGACAGTATTCCAATCATGTGAGCTATGCCACCATGTCTGTGTAACTGCAGTGCTATTATGGCCCTGTGACCACACACAGACCTCAATCCATGATACATCTATCTGTGCTCAGTTTTTCTGTCAGGGCTATGTGGGCATGCAGCAGATGTTATGTGTAGGATGACCTTAGTAGAAGAGGTTTCAGGGTTGGTCACCTGCTGACTACATAATGGAGTCTTGCATTGCATCTCCTCTACACTGTTTCTTTCCTAAATTCATCCATGAATATGCATGTCCGTGAAAAATGCAGCAAAACTGAGTTTGTGTATGGGCACCCCTGGGAGACATCCCATAGTGCCCCAGCTTCAGAAAGCTGGATCCTCTCATGGTTCCAGTGTATGGGAGATTTTCTAGGTACCTTTTAAAAAAAATTTAAAATAATTAAAAAAAAAATTAGAAGTGGATATCTGAGTCACTAGGACTTTTCCTGCAAGTCTTTTGCCTTTAGTGACATTACACTTTTTCCCCAACGAGAACCTCCACTCTATTTCTGAGTGCTGGACCCCACGTTCTGACTTTCAGACTGCTTCGCATAGCCAGCAACAACAGTGTCAGATCTTGTCTGGGGTCATCCAAACCCGGGCTTGGATAGGAAGAACTTGCTAACACAGAAGCATGTGTGCCTCTGGAAGTAAGGATGCAGGAGACAAGAATCTGTGAGAGCTTTATCTTGAGCAACGGATGAAACTGATACTGGGCGATCACATTTGTGATGTCTACGGCTATCAATATATTCTGTATATGAATATATGCCAATATTTCATTAAATCACTGAAAATTTAGTGAGATTTCACTCTGTCATCTGCTTTCAAACTACTGTGATTGTTCCTCAGATCCTGATGAGTTAATTCAAAGCCAGTTTCCTTCTAAGCCCATTTACAGCCGCAGGGTCTTGGTTTTATCCCTTACTGGGTTGATCCAAGCTTTACAAATTAGATCTGCCTTTGCCTTAAATGAAGAGCATCTTGTTATGGAAAAGAATTCTGTTTAGTAACTCCAACCACAGTCCTGGAGTCCCTTTTCCATGATGAAACTCAGGCCACTGGCATGTGTATAAAATCCGCTGAGGAGAAGACAGGAAGCATGAAAACATCATGCTGCTGAGAAGCTCGTCTGTGGTCATGGCTATTCCTCTAGCAGTCATCGTAAGTGAGATGTTGATGAACCAATATTGCCTGACATATAAACCTACAGATTTTTCTAGGGTCTCCAGGCAGAGTTAGACCAGTGCCTGAATGCCAGAGCCGGTGAAGCTATGTAAGAAATGAACAGTGAGTGCCCCTGTATTGCTGACACGTGCTGCCCTGGGCTGGGCTATCTCACCTGTTAATTATGCCCTGTGAACAGCTAATCAGGGACAGCTGCGGGGAAACAGAGCTAATCTGAAAAAAATGAAATAAGAAAAAGACTGACTCTTGTCCCCCTCTCTCTTTCTTCTTTTTCCCTTGCTTTTTGTAAATAATTCCTTCCACAAAGGGTTTCCCCATGTCCTTGTTTCCCTGCCGGCTCCACGTGTCTCCTCTCAGTAGAGCTGTCTGACACCAACACAAGCACTTCAGTCTACCCTGCCAGCTTTGCCTTAGGCAGAGCACAGGGATGCTGCAAATGGGCAGCCTGAATCCCCCCAGACCCTGACTTCTAGCTCTTCATGGCACACTGAGCTGGGCTTAAAATGTGGGACAGAACCTGGGTTTTACACGCCTGATTGGGGGGGATGCATGAGACCCCATGGACAATGTTGGACATCTGACATAGCTCGTCTGAGCAGCTGGTGACACTGTGTCTGCCACCCATGCTACCAGTGAGGAAGGTCCCTTGGGAAGAACCAGGTAGTGGGAGCATCCTGGGCATGGCAGGGTCTGAGTGGTCCTGAAATGATCCCTGCTGCCCAGGGAACTTTCAGTGAGCATGGCAACGACAGCCAGAGCAACCCCATGTATGCAGCCTGGATGCTTTGTCGAGGTCCAGGGCCTGGGGCAGGTGCTGCCATCTTTACTGCTGGGGCATGAAAGTGGCTGTGACCTTTGGGGAATTTTTTAGCTAAGATCATATTTAACAAAGATACCTCAATACAAGCTTCTCTATATTTTTTTTTTTTTTCCCTCAGAGAAATACAAGCTTTGACTATAAGGGGAAAGATATTGTCATGTTTTCCTGTTCCCCTTGTATCACTAAGGTCTCAGTCTCTGAAAGGTGCCTATGCTGATACTCGGCTATTGCTCACAAACACCTTTTGTAGGAAACACATCACTAAGTTACTTTGTCAGTTTGAGGCCTGGCTATTTAATTTTGTCAGAAACAGGCAGCTACTCTTTTAACATAGCTATTTGTTTGCTGTTCTTTGCTGGCAAAGGAAAAATAATTTCACAGCAGGGTTTTAGAATTATGTCACAGAGAAGATGGACTTGTCCCCGGATCTCTGACCCTGAACGCTTTCATAGCAAATGATGGCTATAGCTCGTACATGTCCTAAGTATTAACTGACTATACAGTTAAATAAATGAATGAAAACAGAAGAACATTTACTGAAAGCTGGCTTTAAGGTGGCAGTGATGAAGGTCTCCCACTAGCCTTTCTATTATTTTTTTTGCTTTACACCTCTATTCAGTGATATGTTCAGATACCTCAGTCTAGTGAGACAACTCAGACATATAATTTTATACTTGTGGGTATACCAATCAAAGTCACTTTCATGGCTCCCTGCTGACCTGTCTATTGATATTCATTTTATCAACTTGAGATATCTATTTTGTGGATATTTACATATACTTTGTGCTTCTGAGGTGCACACATGTATTTATGATGTACACAGATGCCCATGTCCTTCAAGACCAGAAACTGAAGGCCAAGTAGATATGTTAGGCCATCCCAATGTCACAAGACACCTGGATGTGAGCAACTGGATCAAGTCCCTGAAATCTGGCAGAATGGGTTGTGTCCAAGGTGACTGTTCTGTGTGGGAATTGTGCCTGGATGTACACTTGTTTCTGGGCTGATGTGCTCAAAGTGTTAGCAGGCAGTACATATATTCAGTGTGGCCAGGGCTTGTTTGTATTTAAACCAAAGATTAGCTGAATCCATGCATCTCTATTTACCTCTTGCAGGCACCTAAGTTAACTCCTGTCACTCCCAGAAGTCTTCTCACTTTAAAGTATGTGAATCCTCTTCCCCTTGGACCAGACATATGTGTCAGTAAATTGCCTATTTACATGAAATTATTTTTTTGTTTTGTTATCTTTTTTGCAATTTTCTTCAAATTATGTAATTTTTACATGAAAGATTTCCTCAGTTAAACAGGGCGCAATGTCATGGATTGCTGACAGATGGGAACATTGCATTGAGCCTGAAGTGATCTTTGCAGACTTTCTCATTGCAAAATTGTTTAACCAAATCCATGGCAATGCTCTTCAGGCATTTGTCTTAGTTTTTGCTGTCCATAACAAGACATTTCAAGACCATGTTTGTTCTGCAAGGATCTGAGTGGACTCCATGTGTTTATAAGACTTCCTGTCCCTCAGCTGTGATGGCAGAACCTTGCAGTACTTTCTGCTGTGGATATAGGTGTCTAAGACCCACTGCTTCAGCAGGCAGTGTGTGGGGCCATGGGGATGAGCTCTGTCTAGACACACCGCTTGGGAGTTCCTGGTCATGTGAACCACCTCCAGGACCTGAGACTCAAAGATAGGTCATGTGACAAAACAGGAGGAATTTATTTTGAAAACAGGCAATAGACTTAAAAGGATTCAGGGCTGACAGTACTCCTTCCACCTTTCCAGACAACTAGTACTACCTGATGCAGTATGCCCACAATTTAGATGATTGCTTTTGGCAAAGAATTTGGAGAAAAATGTTGTCTGAATTGGATTGAAACCAAATTATGAAAGACTGAAATTTTCAGTGAACTGGAAAACTGCTTTTTATTGAGATTTATTTGTTAAACTAATAAACTATCTTAGAAGTAGACCACAAATAATTTTTAGATGCACATAAGATTATGCAGTAGTACAGATACTTATGGTCCTTTTTGGTCACAGAGTCAGAATCTATTAGTATAAATTTTTTGGTAAATGGCCTGGAAGCTGATGCAAATTATATTAAAGCCTGTCCCTAGATTCAGCAGACCTCTGTCTTAAGTTTACATATTCTGTCTACAGTACTTCATCGCCCTTTTAATTTCAAGCTTAGCAAAAAGCTGGGTAGTCATTAATACATGTCATATTAATTGTTCCAGCTAAACTGATGTTTTTTCTCTGAGAGACTTACCTGTTTTCATGACATTGTAGCCATGGAAAAAATTATTCTGCTTCGTTCTTACTGGCATATCTCTTAGGCTTTTCTTACCTTGTGTTGCACTTCATTAAATCAGCTACATCCCTGCATTAAATCAACCATAGGCCAATCATTGTCAACAAGAAGAACTATACCCTTTGCTATTAAAGTATATAGACCATAATCTCTTAGCATTATTATATTTGACAAATACAAATTTGTTAAATCAGAGTGCATGATTTTTGCCTTCCTAAATCATCTTGCAGTCTCTTTCTCGCTGCTTTCCATTTCTTTCAACAGCAGTCACATTATCCTTGCCTTGCAGTAAGATATGACATTTATTTGTCTAAAATGATAATCTACTCTCCAAATTACTTTTCATCTGAAGACCGTGCAGTGTTTTACTTCATGGAGCTAGCATGATCTCACTTTAATAGAGAGAAATAAGGAGAACTGGAAGGGACCTTGAGAAGTGATTATTTGAGTGGCCTAAACTGTTCACTGTTTTGACACAGAACTAAGATAATGTAGTGAGAACAGTGCCACATTATCAGACAATTTTTCCTCTGCTTTTATTTTCCTAATGATATTTTGAAATGCAGTCGTTAGCCATACATGGTTACATAGGCATACACTCAAGTTATTCTTAATCAGTTGATTTGAATGATACGGTTTTAGCTAGAATTTTGCCCCTAGGTAGCTGGGGTAGAAAGAATAACAGAAATTCAATTGTAGCTTGCTTTTCATTCTGCCTTGTGGAAGAAATCACTATCCCTTTGACTAAAATTTGTTCTTATTAAGACACCAAGCTTGCTTGCTGTAGCCAATGAGGTCATAGGTAGCATGGCTAAAGGCAGAATCTGATTCATTATGTTCACAGCAGCTTTTCGACAGATATTTGTTAAGACAAGATGCATAGCTGTTCCTGGTCTTGTCCATGAGAATGGCAGAAGAGCCTTCAGGCAGGTTGTTGCTTCAGATGTCCTCTGCAATCCTTCTGCCCAAAACGTGCCGAGCTCCGCCTGTTGTGTTTGCAAAGTCAAGGCTGAAAAAATATATCTTTTAGCATTAGCTTTTTACTGCTTATTTGGTTTTATGCTGCAGCTGTGAACTCTGCTGGTTTTTTATTTGTTGTTCTGTTTTATTAAGTGCCTTCTGATGAACAACAAGATGTGTGTAATAAAAACCATCCACAGTATGGTGATGACTTCTTTCTCACAGTCACAGATCTTAAACTAGTCCCTAGTGTGCAGCTATACACAACCCTGCCTTGTTTCTAATACTTGTAACTGAAACGTTCATCTGGGTCCTGGCTGGCGTTTTTGGCTGAATTTGCATTGTGTTGCTATTAAAAAGACCCTCCCCTGGGAATATTTCTGGTTCATTTATAATTTCTTCTACACCACACTCCAGTGAATAGAACCTCACTGGAGTAAATAACATAGCCAGATAAATGCATGAAAGAATGAAAAAATTTGCATTTGGTAAGAATCTGCCCCTTACTCAGTAGCAGCAGATGTTGAAGTTCTGATTTTATTTTTCCTCGTTCAGCACCTGTGTACCACATACAGCATTTTATTACACAATCAAGGCCCATTTAGTCATAATTCTACCCCTTGAATCAAAATTATCTGCTATAGCGCAATTATATTTTAAATGCTGGGGTGTTTATATGACTTCCTACCTCGTCTAATGTAAATGGACCTAGTGTGTCTCCTCAAGATTGGCCCACTACTCAAGACTAAACCCCAGAAGATCTTGTGCATCCCTTAGGCTAAGTTATCTTGGTGACTAGGTATTACAGAATGCATTAGCCTGGTTGCCTAAGGACCTCTTGCCAGTGCAGAACGTGCCAATAACATTGATGGACACAATCTCATAGGAAAAAGAGCTGAAGATTCAGAAACCACTTGTGAGAAAATTCATCAGGAGGTATTCAAGGTAGGCAGTGGAATTTAAATGCCAGACTTTAAGTGCCCAGACTTTAAGTACACAGACTTTAAAAATTCTTCAAATTTCGATGAAAACTTAGTGACTGATGTAAATGATCCATTCCTGTTACCACATCTTCACAAGAATCAACTTGCTTTCTGGTCCAAAATTTATTTCAACTAAATATTGGGATAATGAATGAGATGGTACTCTATCACAGTCAAAATAATCCTAATTCATGTTGGTGTATGCAGTTAGCACTTAGCCTATATTTTGTACCACATTTTCAGAAACTTTGAGAAGACTTCAGTGGTCTGTAATCTAAATATCAAATGATGACATTTAAAGTTTTGAAGAAAAAAAAAATATACTGCTGCTTGTCGTAAAGGTCCATTAATTACACTTCTCTTTCACATTTAATAGCTCTTTATTCCCTGTAAACCATTCCCAGAGGCTAGATACCACCTTAACCATTACTTAAGTGTGGAATTTGAACCATCATCATTTCTTACACACATAACCCATAACAAGAAGTTATTCCCTGCTTATTTGTTCCTAACCACTTCTCTTTACACAGTGGTAAAATATGATGCTGTATTTTGTGATCCTCATGTAGTTTTAGGAAATTACACTGTTCTACTGTATGTTTTTCTGAAAACAACTTTGGAAAATTAATTAAAAGCAATCTTTCTTATGAGCAGCTACTGGCAGCAGTGGCCAAGTCATTTGTTGTGACCTCAAAGCATCCTAACATATGTAACGCAATTACAACATCTTAGAACTTTATCCTTTTCTCTTAATTTAGCACCAAATCAAATTAATCTTCTTTGATATTTCAGTATTGCAACATCTGGAACAGTTTTTATTTTTACGTTTGCATCACTTATAATTACATTAACTAATTTGCTGTACTAAACAGTAAAAAAAGATGTAAACCGGAAAATTTCTATCATCAATAAATATATTTAATCATAACAGATTCTTTCATCATAACATAAATCTATTTCAGAATTAGGGTTCAGATCTGAGCTGGGACTTCTCTTCTGTAAAGCATACCATTTTTTTAGTTTAATGATTTCTAACAGTGTACATTTGTCCCTACATTTGCAAAACAATATCCACTAGTAAAGATAATAGCGTAAATTCGATTCCTTGAAAATACAGGGCATATCTATATTACACAGCCAAGAAGTTTTGTGCACAGTGTATTTGCATTATCCCAAAAGTGATGTCACACCAAAGAGGGAGAATTGGTGAAGGATAGGAGCCTGACCAAAGGCTGGAATGTGCATTAACATGGTAATAAAAGAAATAAGGGGGTTATACTTAATCCAGACTCAAGCCTAAATCAACAGTGACTATCAAATCTCTACTGTTTTGAGCATCTCTGTATTGGAGCTGGCTTTATAAACAGAGCTCTCTGCAATTACTTCTCATCTATGGCTATTAACTGGAGACATTATCAGCAGATTTTAAAATTTTTTTATTTTTTTAGTTCTCCTAAAAACTGTGCATTTGAGGGAAGAAAAATAAATTTGGACTCCAATTAGTGATTTAAAAGCTTTCTAAGTGAACTTAATCACTTTTTCTGCCTTCATCAATCTCACAAAGCAACCCAAGAATTGCCTTTTTTCCTCTCCAAAGTTCTAATATATTTCAATTTATTAATGTTTCAAAGTCCTTCCATCTTTCATCCAAACAGAAATGTCTGTTTAGAGCTGACTTTATTTTTTTTTTTTAATTTGTGTACGTTTTAAGGCTACAAAGTTGATTGATAGAAAGACCTTTTGCTTGCTACTGTCATCTCAGTGGATGTTCGTACTCTCTTACAGTTCTGCTGTCCTGTTACCAATTCCTCCTTTGGTTTCTCCAAAGTAAAAGAAAATCCACCTACTCTTGCTTTTGAATAACAACTGTAATTCTGTAATTGGTTCAGAGCAACATGAAAACTGCTACTGCAAAAAAATCAGCACTATAAGAAATATCTGTTTCTATATTACATCCAGCCCCATCTGCTTAACAGGTCAAGCACTTAAGAGGCTACAATGACCTTTTTTTCACAGCAAATAACTCTGAGGAACTCTGTGTGTGGGTTGTCTTCAGCATTATGGTTACTGCAGTCACACATAGCACAAGTCTTCACATCCTCAGCACATCTTGTCAACTCTACCTGTTTCAACCAGGGAATGGGAAGAACCTTGAACATATGATGGCCAACAGAAATCATAAGATACAGGATCTTCCCATTTTTAGGAAATTGTTTCATACCACTGGAGTACCTTTGTTTTGCTTATGGCTGCTAGTGTGAACCTGAGGGGCTACAAGCCAAGGTCACCGGTGCAGATGGAACCACCACCACTCTGGATAACATGTTTCATTGCTGTACCACCTGCCAGTCAACAAGTTCTCCTTAATGTAGAAGATGAACGACTCAAGGCACAATGTGCGCTGTCACTCCTTATATATGTGTAACATAAATCATGGCCAAGAAGAGTTTTGACCCTTTCATAATTCCCCTGTGCACATCTGCAGACTGTAGACCACCTCTTTACCAGACTAAACAAGCCTACGTCTCAAGATTTTCTCATGGGCCATGTGCTCCCAGCTTCTGGCTCTCTCAGTAGTCCTCCAGCAGACCCAAAAGTCAGAATCCTGAGATCATGATGCAAAACTGCTCTGTCTGTGGTTCCATATTAATAAAGTCTGTAAAAGTCAGGCATTACAGCGTCTTACACCTAAGTCCACAGCCTGCCAGTGTGACACCACGCACTTTGGTATGTGCCCAGACTCCTTACGCTGTCAAGAGAGAGAGACATGCACGCCAGGTCTCTTGATAATGAACAAGAATGGAGCACTTACTTGTCTCTGCTGACTGTACTGAGCGCCTTCTCACTTCAGTGGAACAATTCAGCACTTCGACACTGAGCAGGGAGCTGTCTGGAGTTAGCTAATGGGGGATCGTGCAAAGGATGGCACCAGAAGACAACTGACCCGGAGGTGAACAGCAACTGCCTGGACCCCCAGGGAAGTTGGGACACAAGGTCAGCCTTGAAGAGTAAGGGTCTGACTGGACAGGAGGTGTATGGCTCAGTCCTGCTCAGCACAGAGTTTTCAGATGTAGCTAGCATTTCCAGTTGGATGAACATTACGTGGAAAAAACCCACACAGTTATAATTTTTTTTTTTTTTTTTAGTAAAACTGATGAACTTTCTTAGAAAATCTATGAAGTATAACTGGGTAAGACTTTGAGGCCAACTGCTTATGTTCACAAAGCCATATTGTTGTCCTCAGCATTTTTGAGCTAACAGATGAATGAAGATCCAATCTGAACCATCCTATGATTTTATAAAGATATCCTCTGAGCTTCTGCACTTGTGCTTTGTTTGGTGTTTTGGAGTATGTGTCACATAGTGTTGGACATTGCTGATAAAGTTCAGGCAGTCACATTTCACTCTTTTCACCAGTTGATGAATATTCTGTTTTGCAGGTATGTGTCACTGCAATCAATAATACGAAATTCTCCTGAACAGGTGAAAATTAGACAAAAATGAAATTGAATCCATAAAGAAATAAAAGGTAGGTTTTAATCAAACAAAGCTCTTCTCCTCCAGCTGTACTTAAGCTAGATGTTTGTTCAGTTTCTTTACTGGTTGTGTATCCCCTAGGACAAACTGTTACTTCATGCATTTTCTAATAGAAAAAATATTGTATTTCTTTTTGTTAAGGTGGTAGCAGCTAAAGAATAGTTATTCTAATTCTTTCGTGGTAATTAATTTAAATATTTTAAAAGTGAAAGTCCAATCCCTTTACTTATGCTGAATAGTGAATTGCAATGCAAATAGGAGATTACAGGTATATTATAAAAACAGAAAAAAAAAGATGGGGGATGAAAAGATTGCAGAAGAGGTTGGAATTGTCCGTGATTTAATATATATGCTTTTTAAACTATATAATCTTTATTACAAATTTTTAATATGTACAAATTTTTTAATATGTGAGAAGAGTAAGAAGTTATTTCAGAAATGTATTTAAAACTTATATTGTTTCACTAATCATTGACTAAATTAAACCATGTAATGGAATTTTTGCTTTCCCCAGTTGGGTATATATTTCCATCTATCATTGGCCCATTAGTCCAGAGGAAGCAACGAAGATGCTCAGAGGGCTGGAGCACCTCTGCTATGGGGACAGGCTGAGAGAGTTGGGCTTGTTCAGCCTGGAGAAGAGAAGGCTCCGGGGAGACCTTATAGCACTTTCCAGTACCTGAAGGGGCTACAAGGAAGCTGGGGGGAACTTTTTACAAGGGCCTGTAGTAACAGGACAAGGGGTAATGGGTTTAAATTGAAACGGGCGAGATTTAGATTAGATAACAAGAAGAAATTCTTCATAGAGAGGGTGGTGAGACATTCGAACAGGTTTGCCAGAAAAGGGGTGGATGCCCCATCCCTGGAAGTGTTCAAGGCCAGGCTGGACGAGTCTTTCAGCAATCTGGTGTAGTGGAAGGTGTCCCTGCCCATGGCAGGGGTGTTGGAACAAGATGGCCTTTAAGGTCTCTTCCAACCCAAACCATTCTATGGTTCTATGAAAGATATCTTTTTCTTGGTGTCTTATGTACTGAATTTGTTAGATCTCTGTAGGTATCTTAAAGTTGTGAGAATGAATGTACATTATAATATTAGCCTATATATAGTATAAAGAATGTGATAGAAAGAGAAAGCCCGAAGTGATAACAACGAAGAGAGTTATTTCAGCATCAAAAGCTGCAGCAGTTAGTTATGATTTGCCTGCCTTGCAAAGTTTCTCATCTGCACAAGCATTTCCTTCTGGATGTTTAAAAGATGTTCTTTTGCTGGAAGCAAAACTTACATATTTTGAACTTCAAACAAAATATTGTGGAGCTATATTCTTTGTGATCTTTATTGCAGCTAAAGTGAAGCAATTAAACGGTGTCTGATTCGGGAAAACTTCAATGTCATCTGAAGCTCTATCTCTCCCTGCACCTGAGACATACGGAGATCTGGCTTTAGCTGCACTGTCATGCACACAGCTCCAGAAGAGTCTTTCTGAAGGGATTTTTGTTTTTTCCCATTATCTTAGAAGTTCCATATTAATTCATACATTTCTTAAATTTTATGTTTATTCATATATTTCTCAAATTTATGTGGCTTTAAGTTTAAAAGGATTTTTTGGTCCTGCATTGCACCCATAAAAATTCTCATTCAGATCCTTGGAGTTGTATTGCCTTTTCCCCCCCTCGCCCCCGCCAATTTCCAGGCTCAATTTATTCATTGCCAATTTACACCCATTTGTTCTTATGTCAGCATGGCCTTTAGCCTAAAGAGTTGTTTTCCTTGCCTGATATTTACATCCCTGTATTGCTTACAAAGAATGAGAGTGAAGACAGATGGCTATCGCTTAACCTGTAATTTGTATTAATTATAATAATTTATCAGTTTTTTCAAGTTCAAGATGGTATGATTGAGCAGGTTTTGCTATCCAGCTAAAATTCCTTAGCAGAAAAGTTGATGGAAGATTTTAAGTTAGTAAGTAAATCAGCAATCTTGGTAGTGAATATTTGCTAATAATTGTTATTGCTGAGCTGATGTACCTTTACTAAGAGAAAAAAGTGATACACCCAACAGTGTCTGTAGTGCTTTAGAATCTCTTGTAAGAAAACCCAAAAGAACTACAGAGGTTGCTGATAAAGAATTACCACTCTGGAGGGTTCTTTTTATTCTGGATCATTGAAGAAATCCTTTAAGGGTATGCTTGCATTGCCATGTTGGTTTGGATTCCAAAATAAAAACCTCCTGATCGTCCCCGTTATCGATGCTTTCGGGCAGAGTGTTTGTGGAGGGATGAACTGCAATCCATGGAGATGAGGTAAAACGGGGTGGTGCATGCCCAAGACACATCTGGGAGGGCTTTCAGTCCACAGCACCAGACCACAGCCAGTCCAAAGCAAAACCACTTTGCTGGTCCTGTAGTGTGGATGTCAGGACCTCAGGCCTACACATATTGCTCCACTTCTGTCTTTAATAGGTGGTAATAACTTAACCGCTGCTCTAATTTACATATGTTTAATTAGATTTTAATTTTCCTTATTTAACCTTGCACTCCTAGTTTCTCAGCTGCTACCATTAACTGTTAAACATTCATCCTGTGTTACAAACCTCAGCATTTCCGTGAATGAGGTGCTGAAGTGCATTAAGCTGCTCTGCACAAACGCAGCTCAGCTCCAGCACGGGCATGGGTCTGGCTTTCACCCGTCATGCTGGCCCCATGCTGGCACTCATGGTAGAGTTGCCTCTTCTAGGTGTAGGTGGATCTTGTTCAAGTTTCCAGGGTTTATTGTCTCTGTTTTATTTTGTATGGAATCACATACAATTTCCTAAATACGGAAACCCCATTTTGCATGTATTTACACAGCATCATTAGCAAGCAAATAAGAGGTAACAAGTCCTTGCAGTTCCCTATCTACAGCTGTTCCCTAGAGACCCAGACCAAGTATTTCTCCTAGTCCTCAGAAACCTGGATAAATGACCCAAGCTTGATTGTGTGTTGATTGTCCTTAAATCTTTTGTAACCATATAGGTTACACATTTTTACATCTGAGGTGTGTTGACTCATTTATTAAATTACTTCTGCTCTATGCCATCCTTTTTTCAGAGACACTGAATAAATGTTTTTAACTTCTGCTCATGAAACGTTCAGAAGGGAGACAGCGTACCACAGGATCATCATCTATTGCTGTCAGAGGGACATGGCATTCCTCTGTACACCCTTTACAGTACAGTTATATTCTGGTATCTGCCTGGGTAAGATCAAAAAGCTTCAGCGGATTGGGAGTTTAATACTAATTTCTACTCTTGTAATGACCTGGGAATTGTTTGATTGTGAGGGATTAATCTCATTGTGACCTTTGAAATTTGTAAAGTTTTTCTTCTGAAAGAAGCTTTGTGCCTACAAGTTGTACACTCAGTTGCTGAAGTAAAAGTGCTCTTCCCCATTCCGTTTCTGTTCTCGTTTCACTCAGCTTTAATCTTATATGCAATTTTCTGTGAGAACAAAGATTCACATAGTGTTACAGTTTGAGATACTGTAGTAATAGTTCCAATGTAGATGTATTTTTGGGTAGTTCCACAGTAAAGAATTCAGTGCACCACTTCCGGAGGAAGCATGCGATAAATTATGGATAGTTGCTATTCTGGCAGCACTGTTCATTCTAGGCACTGAGTCAGTTAGGGATATTGGAGAAGGAACTATAATGATTGACACCTTTGACTCTTCTGTCTGAATGCTTGCATGAGGACAACTTAGATTTTACATTTGAATGGCTCCCTTTGCAATGTTTCATGGTTTTTCTTTTGAAAACTTAGTCAGCGCAGGACTCGGC
>NW_010258556.1:0-20408 GCF_000690775.1 Eurypyga helias
GGCTGCTAGGGCGGCCCGCACACCCGCGCGCAGCACCCCGCTCCTCGTCCCCAGCGATGAACGAACACGTTCGTGCGGAACATCTGGTACCTCCCCACCAACACCATCTTGCCACGCTGAACTGGTTAACCCCAGGAAAAAGCACAACCTGGGAGGGCCCAAACCGCTCGGGGACATTGTGCGGCGTTCAACGAAGCACGGACACGCACCTAACTCCAGAGCCGGGGCTCCCAAGGATCCCCGGGAAGTCTCCGCTACGCTCCTTATGTTCTTTCAACGACCCATTGTGCCTATTATTAGAAACAAGGGGCCAAAAGCCGTCTGGGGCACGGAAGCGCTTCAGGTGGGCTCCGCGGACCCATCCAGCACACCAAAAGGCCTGACCAAACTCCAACCTGACAAACACGGCGTGGAGGGTGAGGACAGAATTGCTTCCACCTCGGGAAGGTGTGCATGCCTTTTCCACTGACTTCCCAAAGGACTGAGTCCAAAGCAGGCACGGCACAAAGTCCCAAGCCCATGCAGGCAAGGAGAGGGTGCTCCTGCAGGGCAAGGAGCAGAGGTGACCTCGCAAGGAGCAGGGAAAACCCGAGTAAAAACTTAAGTTACTTGTAGCAAACACACTGACATCATAGATCATAGAACGGTTTGGGTTGGAAGGGCCCTTAAACACCATCTAGTTCCACCCCCCCTGCCATGGGCAGGGACACCTTCCACTAGACCAGGTTGCTCAGAGCCTCATCCAGCCTGGCCTTGAACACGCCCAGGGATGGGGCATCCACAGCTTCTCTGGGCAACCTATTCCAGTGCCTCACCACCCTCTCCGGGAAGAACTTCTTCCTGATACCTAATCTAAACCTCCCCACTTTCAATTTAAACCTGTTACCCCTTGTCCTGTCACTACAGGCCCTTGTAAAAAGCCCCCCCCAGCTTCCTTGTAGCCCCTTCAGGTACTGGAAGGCTGTAATGAGGTCTCCCCAGAGCCTTCTCTTTTCCAGGCTGAACAAGCCCAATTCTAAATAATTCCAAACATGATTAAGTGCAGCTGTCATTAACCCCCCACCAGTAATACTTAAACAGTAGTCCCACAAGTGGTTTGCCCAGCAAAACTCATTGTTTTATGGACATTAATATCTCCAACTACCGGTTACATTTAATAACAGAGAAGAAAAACTCGGTTTTGCTTCCAAGTAATTGAGTCCCTGTGAAACCTGCCTTGGTACTCAAAGGAAAAACTGGCTCCCAGATTAATGTTTAAAGATCAGTTATCCAGGTACGATTTTATTAGATGTATTTAATCATGTTATTTTGCAGCCTGCTTGAGCAGAAAATCTGAAAAAAAAGAAGCCACAGCGTGGGGTTTATGACTTACTGAGTATCGGTACCGATTAAGCCACTACTAAGGTAGCTTTGCTACAGCTCTTTATCAAAATACATCTTTATTTGTATTTCCCGGCTGAAAAAAAAAGACCACCAGGTGGAGGAAACACCACACTTATTTTAGTCACTACGTATTTTCCACCTTGCACAAAAGATATATTTTCGCTCTCTCCAACAACTTAATTCTAACCCAATCTTACATTTAAAAGTATTTGTTCCGTGTGCCACAAACCCCTTTGGAAATCATGGGGCACTGAGGGGAGAAATCTGACGCAGGTGCACAGCGGTTACAAGGAAACCGTAACACTGGCACAGGGAGAGTGGCATTTTAATTATTAAAGAAAGTCTAATGGTTATGTTTTACAAAGGAAGGAAAAAAAAACCCCAACACAGTCTTATCCAGGCAGTCAGCTAAACTGAAAAATCATTTTGTGATGTATGAGCACAAGCTATGCAAACATTTCACCGTTTCTAAGCTAAATCTGGAAGCAGTGTTTTTTTAAAAGCATATGTAAAACGTAAACATATTTAGCAAGAGAGAATGCAGGTGGATGTTCATCCCTGGAACTGTATCAGGTTTCTTGCTAATTATAATTTTGGCTTAAAGAAGAAGTGAGCTTGCCCACTGCTGGGATGAGTACGTCTATGAAATTTAGATCATCGCTTGCCCAACAGACATAGCTAGACACTGACCAACAGCACGGCTTCAGCCAATTTAAACAGCTTCAGCCCTCCCCTCCATCCCAGATGCATTTTCCTCACACCGAGTTACTCCCCCCTCACTGTTGCCCTGCGCAAATATTTGTGCAGCCGCACAGTGCGGCCGAGGGTGGAACCCACCAGTGGAAAAGGCAGCGCAAATAAATAAATAGCGCATAATACAATTTTTGCGTCGCCATCAGCCACGGCTCCCAGAGAAACGCATGCCAAATGAGACCCCGAGGGGAGCAGCGCAGCCGATCGGGCCGCACACCGGCTGGGGTGGCAGAGGACTGGATGCGACTCCCACTTCTGTGGGCCTCACGTGTGCCTCCGCTTCTCTTTACATGCCCTGGCTTGGTCATCGCTGTCCCTCCTTCTCGATGGGTTGGGATGCTTCCCCAGGCGGCACAGGAGGGGACAATGGCAGCCTGCCTACGCAAGGGATGGCGCTGGGCCCTGAAGCCACGCGAGGACAGGCGGGAGAGATGCCACCTGGAGTGCTGCGTCCAGCTGTGGAGCCCCCAACATCAGAAGCATATAGGCCGGTTGGAGCGAGTCCAGAGGAGGCCACGAAGATGCTCAGAGGGCTGGAGCCACTCTGCTATGGGGACAGGCTGAGAGAGTTGGGCTTGTTCAGCCTGGAGAAGAGAAGGCTCCGGGGAGACCTTATAGCACCTTCCAGTGCCTGAAGGGGCTACAAGGAAGCTGGGGGGGACTTTTTACAAGGGCCTGTAGCGACAGGACAAGGGGTAACGGGTATAAATTGACAGTGGGGAGGTTTAGATTCAATATCAGGAAGAAGTTCTTCCCAGAGAGGGTGGTGAAGCACTGGAACAGGTTGCCCAGAGGAGCTGTGGATGTCCCATCCCTGGGAGTGTTCAAGGCCAGGCTGGATGAGGCTTTGAGCTACCTGGTCTAGTGGAAGGTGTCCCTGCCCATGGCAGGGAGGTTGGAACTAGATGTTCTTTAAGGCCCCTTCCAACCCAAATCATTCTGTGATTCTATGCTGCCCCACCTGGAAGACAGATACATTTTAGTCTATAAAAATGGGCTGAAAGGGAGGTTTGTAACTGTGTTCAGCTTTTGGTTTTGGATGGGGGTTGAGGAGGAGAAAATACTACTTTGACAAAGGAAAGGGAGCAGAACCTTTAGATTTAAAAGCTCTTTGTTCATTATTTTTTTGCTATACTATACACAAGGTGACCACACGAGAAGCCTAGCAAGCCCACATGTACATGGGAACCTATGGTGCCATTCCTAAAGCAGCTCGGGATGCTGTAACTCTTCTCCACCATTGCAAGAGGAGATCCCACCACCCTGCTCTCAGTTCAGGCTCACACCATCAACTTGCACAGGCTCGAGGCCTCAAACTCCAGCTCAAGACTGGGTAAAAATCTGATTTAAGGAACTTCTAGTTTGTATTTGGGTTTGTAGGGTCCCAGTATCTCAAGCTTTGCTATGTATTTAATCACAGGCATCCCTGTGCAAGAAAATCCTAATAATCGCATTCACAAGCACAGCAGGGAAGAACATCCGAGCAATGGACATGCCCAAGATCACACCACATGTGTATGAAAGGACAGCACTCGAACCAGCCTTCACGCGAGTCTTGAGTCAGCACCCGAATTCCTGCACCTTCCTTTCTCCTTGTACACAACACTAAGAAACAGCAGAACACTACTACAACATTTTAATATATCTACCATGGCGTTACTGTCCTGGTACTTTTGATTTACAGACTGGTACTTGCCTCTGTCGTAGGTACCACATAAAACACAGACTGAAACTATTGTGGGTTTCTAACACCGCCAAATGCATAATGCTGTAAATGTTTACACATCGGATAAATGGCATCAGGAGATTATAAGGTTAATTTACTCCTATCCCCAAAGGAAGTCTCTGCTACAGGGCATTACGCGTAGAAAACTTCTCATCACTGTGTTATTCAACAACTTAATCACAAATTCAGACCATATACTACTGATATTTTTAAGATGTTTGCAATCTACAAACTTCCTGCATTTTCAAAGATTTCAGTAAAAAAGCATCTCAAAGGAGAAACATGGAAGCCAGGGGTTCAGATGCCTGGAGTGCAGTCCACACAGCTCTCAGTTCTTAATTTGCAAGTTAAAGGTATAGTTCAGTGATGTTTTAGTGCACGCTCAGAACAGGCTAAATGTACAGCACAACAAATTTGAGAGAAAACAGTCTGCTTATTCACTGTCATGGTCTTCTGAACTTCAGTTGAAATGCAGGAAAAGAAAGGTGGTAGTAAATAAAGCACGTATGAGCAGGCCACTGTTCTTTTCAAAGGGAGGGAAGGTATCCCAGCCATCCTGCATTTGACTGGACTCCTTCAGATAATAAATGTCATCTATTTCAAAACACACGAGAGTCTTTTGCAAGTCTGTGGTCAGGAAACTCCCAAGCCTCCAGAAATTATGCCTTAGTAGCAGACAGAGAGAGAGGTGTCTGAAATGAAATGGATTAACAACCGAGCACCAAGCAGCTTTAACCTCATCCATTTTAGGCTTCCGAGTTTGCCTCCAGTGTTTCCTAGTGACGGCAGATTTGGCAAGGTAGCAGCCTTTGCCAGCAGCACAGCAACATCACACGCATACAAACCCCTGACCTTGCACAGCCTTGCACAAACTCTTCTTAGATCACCTCTAAGGTATTCCTAGGTCACATCCCAGAGATGACAAGCCTCTAGGAAAATCTACTTATGTGGTCACTTTTCCTCACTCCTTCAAGTTCCTTCCTTCCTCCTTTTGTTATGGGTTTGCCTCTGCTGAGAAGTAATACTTCCCAATATTTCTGAGAATGGCTTAAAATGTAGTTATAGCCTCCTTTCTACTGACAAGCAAGCTCCAGAGGGAAAGAATTGCAAAAATCCAGGTAGTAAATACAGCTCCAACCCAGGATCGTCTCTGATCCATTCTCAGCCAGAAGCTGCAGGCTCCAGCTTCTCTCTGATCCTTTTCTACCAACCCCAACTGCACTTTTCTCTCCCCGTCCTCTCCCTGCACCCGTTCTGGTCCATGCAGTACCTGTTCAACCCTCCACTGATCCCATCAAACACATTACTGGGGCGGGCACGGAGCGCCGCCTGCTCTTGAACCAGCTCAGAAAGACTGCGACAAACACTGCCAGAAAACAGGATCTCCCTCCGTGGGTGATAAACACTGGACTGGTAACTTTCCACTCTAAGACTCAGATGACGGCAGAACAGCTAGGGGGAAGCTCGAGGAACATTATTTAGGGGATGCTACAGGCAGAGAGAAGGGGCAGAGGTGCTGCTCAACCCACAGCTCTCAGGCCTGAGCTAGTTCTGTTCCACCTTCCGTGCCACTTGCGTGTTTTGTTAAATGACTTTCAGTGCACTTTCCATCCGATAAATACACCTGCCAGTAGGTGTGACAGAAGTCACACGTGTAAACCCACAGCTCTGAGGCAATCACACAAAGAAATCAGGATAAAGACAGCACAGGTTTATAGCCCTTACTTCTTTCTTTAGACACCCCCCAAAATGCACGAAAGAGCAAAATTTAAACCACAATCTGCAAATATTCATAAAATATGTGCATCGTTACCTGGTTTTCTCAGGTGACAGAGGGGAGAAGTCATCTTGCCTCACCTAATGTTATCTCTAACCACAGACAGACAGTTAAGGCTCCTGCATCCTGAAACTCAACTCACAATTTGCTACTTCCCAGTTCTTCATTCGGTATCACTAAACTGATCCAAAAAAGGCCAACATCCCTTACATCTCTAAATGCCATCTCCAGACCCTGTTCCACCACGGGCCCCTACAGTAAATAAGGCAACTAATGGGAAGTGAACAGGCAGAGAAATGTATTTCATACCAACAAATGGGTAACTCTGGATTTTTTTTCCAGCTTACTGCTTGAAAAGAGAAACAATTTCTGAAACAAGGTGGAAGATCAGTGTAGTTCTAATTAATGCCCAAGTATAGATATGTACTGTAAGGATAATGCTATTTTAGGTACAGAACACCTAATTACAACACATTTACAACAAACAAAGTCAAAATGACTTCATCTTTTGTATGGCAATGATCACTGGAGATCCCAAGAGAACCAGCAAGGCATAGTAATACCATGTTTTTATCCCAAATTCTCAGACAGCATCTGTACCAACCCTGAAAATTCTTTAAATATATAATGTTGTACAAGGCTCTGCAATCCTGACTGCAGTAAGATTATGCTAGGTCCTTAGCTTTCCAAAGGAAATGATCACCCAGGTGTACAGCTGGTTTGAAAGACAAGTATTAGGTCTTGCCTATCTATTTCTATGGACTTGCACTCAAAGCTTTTAAGCAAATACGGGTTTCCTGCTATTGCACAAGACACAAAGGTGAGGGGATACTAGGTGTGAAGTGAAACTGATAAATACTGCTAAAATTCGAAAAACGTACGTGCGAAAGCAAAGGTTAGATTTTCCAAGAGTAAGAAACAACTCCTCCAGAAAATTCAGTGTTGATTCTTGGAATTAGATCAGCACTGGACATTATTCCACAAGGTGAGCTTCAGATACCCCCACTGTTACACTCCTTCAGAGCTGAGGTGCTTTAAGAGGACGGTTATGTTTGCTCTGGAGTCCTTGCAAGGGTATTTTTTAAGGAGACAAGCTCAATCTGAAACTATCAGAGACGTTACTACGCCAGTAGTGGTAAACTTAGCCTTTTCTCTTCCCATTTCTCACACACACAAGCAAAAAAAAAAAAAATCCAGATTATAGTAAACTACTTGTTCTGTGGTTTTTGTTTTGGTGTTCTAATGTTGTAATCCCTGATATAAGACAGAAAAAAACAACCAAACAAACAAAAAACAAACCCACAACAGGCAAATTAATTAATAGAAATATATAACAAGTCAAACTAAGTTGTAAATACAAGCAGAAGGGACATAGAAGCAAGGACTGGGTGGGTTTTATATAGTCAAACAGTCGTTTCTTAACTGGGACACTCTGCAGTAGGGTGAGGGATCCTCATTAAAAAGCTGTAACTATATTTTTCCTCCTCTCATCTGTGAGTCACTCATTACATTTTCGGATGTTGCAACACATTCATGAATAATAAACACATACTGGGAAGAAGAAAAAAAACCCCAAAACCCGGTGTTCACATTGGATTTTTTTTTTTTTTGGTCCATATTTATCAGTATAAAAATCAAATCAAGAATGAAGCCGAGATTTGTAGAAGTTTCTAAACAAGGAATGCTATTAATCACAAAGTATTTGGTGCAGCTGGAGAGAAACGCTCAGATAAGCACAGAAGCCGCAGCACGGCAATGTTAGCATTACTGTTAGTGTTTGGCCTTTATACAGACAGAGAGGATAAGGGGAGGGATCATAATGTTCCCCATCAAACCCTCTCCTGAGGGAGAACAGCCAGGCACCGCCCTTTGCTAGGCAGTTCTGGACCCAAAGCTGTACTTTTGCAGCTGCCTCTTTTTTTTTTTTTCCCACATTAATTGTCTCTTCAAGGCTAGAGAGTGAGATTGCGGAGACTGCGTGACTCCAGAAAGTCAGCCGTGCTACAGGAAATTATTGTTGATATCCTGAAGAAGTACCATTTATTCACCTTCGTGTTTTAGACAGTAACAGAGTAGGTAGCACATGTCGGGGTGGTTGCTACAGGGTTTTCCACCGCCCCAGTCCGATGAAAAACTCTTTGCTTCTACTCCTGTTTTTGCTGTCCTTTCAATCCTCCCCACCCTAGGCAGACCATACCTCGCACGCTTGTGCTGACTCCCTGTGTAAAGCCCAAATTTATGGAATTAAAGGAAATCCAGATAAACATCATTTTAAGAAAAATGTTGAGCTAGAGTTCCACAAATATTTTAGATGCTTGTGAGAATGCAACAGGGTATTTCTGCACCGCTGAGGATGTGAACACAGAGGAAAGGAAAGTGGGTTTATTACTGCTTTTCCAGCTGCTCTAATTAATGGGAAAAGTAAAAAAGTGCTAAGTTGGAGAGGCAGGAGAAAAAAAATAAGTTGTGCAAAAACGTAAGCTCATGTGAATGAATCCATTCTCCATCGCAGCTCATTCAGATAGAGAACTGGCTATTAAAGGACAGTTAGCTAGAAACACAACCCAATACTTGCTTGTGCAGGCAACAATCAGTACTTCTAGCAGCAGGTTTACCTATCCAAACACATGCTACATTAACCAACTGCTGAACACATGATCACGGAGAAGAGAGGGAAAAACCCCAAAGCCCACAGGACACAAGAAGGAGGGGTGTCAGGGAGCTTGGGGCTGCAGGGAAGGTGAACTGGCCAAATTTTGCTCTCTCAGCTATGTTTCAAGTTGCACAGACAGCAGCCTTGCATTGCTACGCTGATCTTCGGCCAGGTGAGCAGTCCTACCAGCAAATCCTGTAAGATTACAATCCTACGGATGACTCCAAGAAACCAAGCTGTAACCTCGACTATTGCCATTTGCCCATAAAAACGAGGTAAGGCAGTCGGACACACCCTAGAAGATCCCACTGCACACACGCATCAAGGCTCGGTTCCAGAGGGAATTGCTGCTGTTACGGCGTGTTTTACAAAAGCCTCCCAGAAATCATCTTTGACTCTGTAGATGAGGGAGCCCTGAAAACAAAGTCAGGAACCAGAGGCCAAGAGAATGAAAGGACATTATGGCAGGAATGGTTTCACAGATGTGATTCTTCTCCTGCTTTCCGCTAACAGAGGTCATTTATTTAAAGGAGTGAACTGAATATTCTCTTTAAGTAACCTGTCAATAAACACATAGTATTCTCATTGCTCCATCCAAAGTACTATGTATACATCTATGTTTATTATTTTAGTTTAATATTGTAAACAAAGCATTTCAGTATATATGTTTTACCTTATGGCCCACTTTCTCTGACATTTACTGAGTGTCCATCAGCTTTAGAGACATCTGTGCTCTCGAAAACATGCCACTAGCCAGAGAAGAATGATTTTAATTCTCTCTACCATCAAGGGACAGAGAAAACCTAAATTCGAGGGCAGAGTGCTCACATCCTAGGACAGTGGCCTGAAATCAGAGCTTCATCCAGTGCTTCTCCATGAGCAGTCTTAGTTCTTGAACTCTCTTTTAATGCTCCTCCTTTTTAATGAAGGCACATTAGAAATGTTTTCCAGCTTTGCATATCAGACAAAAATGTACTATTTGTGACTGTGGTCACAGAAAACTCCCTGTATTTCAACCACTACTGACAAGTAACATCAGGCTAATTTCATATTCAGAATAAGAATAATTAAAACAGCTTTTCTTAAGACAGCGGTCAGTGATCTCACTCAGGAAGGAGGCCTGTTGGTTTTATGGTATGAGCCCTCGCCGCTCTGTTTTATGAGACAACTAACTCTCCTGCCCTAAAAGAATGTTTTTAACTTCCTTTATTGCTAATCCTCAATTGTATGCAGCAGGCTGCTGCTTCCCCAGAAGATCCTAAATAAGCTATCCCAAGGTGTTGGTGCCAGGTGATTCTAACGAGGTCAGGTGCATTATTTCTGCTTCCTTTCTGAAGAGACTCATTCCCCTCCACTATTCACTAAAACTACATTACCTAGCGAGCGCTGTCTAAGCTACACAAGTATATCATTTGTGCTCCGTTCCGGCAGAAGTCCGATCTAGAGATGCAGGGATTATGCAACAAAATCATACAGCACGTTGGAAAATTCACTTGTACCCTTAAACACCAGCTAGCAGCCGCAGACAGGACAGATGCCACTGGCATGGTCAGGAGATGCACATTTGCATTTCTGAGGTGAAATGGCAGCTGGATACGGTATCAGGAGGGAACACCGCACTTTGGATACAAATCCACAGGAAACCTGGCTCTTTACTTGTAACGCCCAGGGAACAATTCATGTTTATAAGCAGAAAAGAGCGGACTGAAGATCTGCAGGCCAAAGTTAATACAGCAAAGGCCTTTTAATCCAGAGACAAAACAAAACAGAATAACGCAGAAGACACCATATAATCATTGAGTAGCTCTGTTGGCTCAAGGATTGTTTTCTTCCACACTTCTGAATTCCTCAAAATGGGGAAGGGAGGGGGAGAAGGAGGTAGGGAGTGCGGGTGTAATATGAGGTGTCAATATATGGCCTTCTCCTTCCTAGTTCTACTTAACTAAAGAAAACTGTAAACAGGCTCTCACCCCTTTTCCCATCAGCCTTCCACCTTGCAGAAGATCATTACTGGCACAACCAAACAAGCCTTAAAAAAGGTAATGACACTTACTAACACAAGGTCATTCCCCTTACCCCTTTATCTCAAATAGTCAAAAATGCTGTGTAGTCAGTTCTCCTAATGGGATTTGGGTGCCAGTATTTCTGGATGAGAAGGCTTGTGTTAGGTGAGGTTTAACCCTCACCTAGGGAGGATTAGGTGAGGAGTGGAGAGGATAAGAAGGTCCCACTCATGACTTCATTTGATGTTGTATGTAAAACAGCTCCAAAGTCAAGTTACTAAATTCCTATACATTTTATTTCCATGATGAAATCCTTCCCTCTCTCTCCTGACTTGGACCCATGAAGGTTTGATTTTACGCAAATATTGTCAAATGTCAGTAAAAGAGACGCTTGAAAGAATAAAGCCAAAAGACCATAACTGAAGAACAATACCCTTGAGATAATTTAAATATGCTACTAGAAAACAAACAGAGAAATAAGCAGAACATGGTTAAGGTAGATGCAATAAACCCTTATAAACTGGTTAACATTTTACCTCCCAAGTATCAAGCCTTTTCCCAAAATCATGATATTTAGAGTATACTTATAAATGATGTATAAGTACATGCACTATATGGCTGTATATACAGTATAGTATATGGCTATATACACAATATACAGCTTGTGGTGTGCTGGGAAGCCATGTTCAGAAAAAACACTGCAAAGTAATTATCAGGACTTCTAACGCACATCTCTCAGTTAATTGGAAACGTCACAGTTAGACACTTTTCATAGAATCATAGAACGGTTTGGGTTGGAAGGGACCTTAAAGACCATCTAGTTCCACCCCCCCTGCCACGGGCAGGGACACCTTCCACTAGACCAGGTTGCTCAAAGCCTCATCCAGCCTGGCCTTGAACACTCCCAGGGATGGGGCATCCACAGCTTCTCTGGGCAACCTGTTCCAGCGCCTTACCACCCTCTCCGGGAAGAATCTGTATTCCATCCCCTGTACATTTTGGAGCACTCAGGTTCAGTTTTGTTATGAAGCTCCTCTCTCACATGCCATCCAATATCACAGAACCATAGAATGGTCTGGGTTGGAAGGGACTGGGCCATCTAGTCCACCCTGCCATGGACAGGGACATCTTACACTTGGTCAGGTCGCTCACAGCCCCATCCAACCTGGCCTTCAACCCTTGTTCATCCCCGCCATCTCTCTGACTCTAGGCAGAGCAGAAATACTCTTCTGCTAGCTGTGCTTGTACAAGCCCCAAAAAGATGTCTCCTCATAATCCGTTTATTTTCATTTTTATTAAACACCAAAGGTATAAAGACTGGAAATCCTCTTAAAAAAACCCAAACATCACTAGTGAGATATAATGGATCTGGTGGCAGGCTACTCATTCATATACTCTTTTCCCCCACATCCCTGATGAGGCCTTGTTGCCTCAGTTTCCCCACCACTTTCCCCCTGGATCTCATCACTGACACCAATCCCAAGCCAACAACAGCACCTGAGTGCCCACCGAGTTGTTCAGGACTTTCTGTACCTTGCTACCTGTTCCTAAAGCACAGCAAAGGAAGCCCAGACGGTCTAAAAGCAACTGGGAAATCTTGAGCTCTTGGTCACACCCAACTGGGAAAGCTCTGGTGCTTCACTGATGGCTACCACTCACTTAGACAATGTGACCATTAATTAGGGATACAAACTGCCTGTCCACACTTCATGCTCTCAATCTCTTCAAAACCACACCACGCTAACACAGTGTTTCGGAGAGGAGGGGAAAGAAATCTAAGCGGTAACTAACTACAGGTGAGCAATCTTCAACGTTATTTTGTAACAGCATTCCGATTTGAGTCCATTTTCCTCACACTGAGTAAAAGTTAACACCTTGTTCTTAAAAAGGACACAGAAAAAATCCTCCAGCAAACAGATGTCCACACAAGAAGTCCGGTGAGAGCAATTTAAATTTCTCACTATGGGTCATGAATTCAACCCCACATTCTTCTGTAAGTGGTGACCAAGCTCCTAGTTGTTCTATAGTAGTTAAGTATCACGATTTTATCAGCAGGACTACTCAGAGTTTCTTCTGCGTCTAGTTTCCCTGGCTCATATCCTTGCAGTTAGAAGGAGAAAACTACTTCGGATCTACCTTCTTCTATCTCCTTCCCTTTCTCATTTCTTTTACCTTATTTTCTTTCAATCCCAGCTCTATTCCCTATTCTTCTGGCATATCAACGAACATTCAAGATACATTTAGAAATAAAGAAGGAAGAATTTGATTGTAGTGGCTCCACAGAACAAATACATCTGGTTTTAAGCCACCCAAGCTGTGACCATGTTCCAGTCAGAATCTACGTACAATTGTCATCTCCTCCACTGCTTACCTGGAATTGGTTAAGTAATTTATTTTTCCAGCAGATAAAACAAGTAATCCCATGAAAAGATCTTCCCTATAATGGGGAAAAAAAAACCTTTAGGATTTTTATTTCTACTTGTCTTCAGTCCACTAAAATAAAGGACATTATTTAGAAACCTGACTGGATAAGAAAGAGGGAGCACACACAAAAAAGTACCACTGACAGTATTCATAAAGCCAACTTCTCACATCAGTCCTCCAATTTCTTTAACACTGTACCCAGAGTCAGTATTTAATGTCACTACACGTCTTGACATCAATCTGAAGCAAGAAAAGGGAGAATGCATGAGCCCTAGAGGATTAGAGAACTCTGAAAAATAAGTAATATTCGAGACAGGTATTGAGGCAAACACATAAGATGTGGAACCTAGTCTGAGCCTTAGAGCATGTGAAGAAGCACACAGCATTTAGCCCTAATTCTCCATAATAAAGGCGATTCTCTCTGTAAGTACTTTTTTTTTAATTCACAAGAACATGGTCCAGAGACACAGCAATTAGCTAGATCAGACTTTAGGTAATGTATTTGCAATAGTTCACCTCAGATGAGGTATGTAATGATGCAATCACCTGCTCCCCGCCCAAAAGAATACAATAATGATAAAAGTATACACATAAAATTGATCATGAGGACCTGAAAGCTATTTAAGATCAACAGATGTGTCCTGGAAAATTTTCACAAATTTGCCAAGAATATAGAAATATATTTCTGGCTTTCGTCATCTTGGCTGCAGTATATTTATGGTCAGGAGCCAGTTCACTCATTCATTAAAATATTACAGCCATAATGGTTGAAAAGTTTTACTACACTGTAATACTAACATTTGAAAACTAAATTTGAAAAAGCCTTAGTAAAATTTTTAAAAACCCTAAAGCCTAAATCTGTTAACCCATAAAATTAGTTCAACTAGGAAAAACTAAAAAAAAAAAAAAACCCTATGAAAGTGTGTTTTGGATGGCTCAAGATGAAGGTTTCACATGAAAAGCCTCTGGTGAAGGACACCTGCACAGAGCACGTAGGCACCCAAATAGGTAAGAAAACAGCTCAGCACTACTTCGGTGGAGGTAAGCAGGTGCTGGGGGACCTATTTACTACACACAATTACATGTGGGCTTAATTCCCCTCTCCTAGAAGGAAACAAAAAAATAAAATGCCGACACAAGGCTGGAGAAAGGTTTACAGTTGAAGAGACTGTGGACACATCTCATTTCCGTTATCTCCACTAACACACCGCTAATTTCCTCAACCCACTCCCCAGGAATTTCTCAGTACAGTTACCAGCACCTGCCTCAGCTTTGACAGCTAAGCTCCCCGGTCCATTTTGACTAAAATAAATCTACTGTTTAAACCACCCAAGTTACGCAAAGTCATTTTGGCAGAAATAGAAGGGTTCCAGAGTCCAGCTGGCAGATCAAAGGGGCAATAAATGCTGCCAGATGAGTGACAAGCTGCTGGGGTGGATGACTGACGGAGAAGAGAGAGCCATCCAAGCCATGGCAGCCATGGGCATGGAGACGAAGCGGCCTGTACTTCTTACACATGCCGCGGCCCTGTTCCTCCTCGGGATGCCCAAGCAGACCGCCATTTCCAGTGACAGTGCGAAAAGGCCGATGCCTTTTCCTGCACAGCTGTCCCTCAGGCCCACCATTTTCCTTAGAAGATGACGGTCTCCAGTTGAGATCCGTATCAACTGTCAGCCATTTCATTAGACGGAGCTGCGTGGCAAGCGCGACGGGGGAAGTGCAGGGAGAGCAAGAAGAAGCACGTTCAAGAGCAGCCTGAAGGCGTATCTCTTTGGAAAAATTACTGCTAGAAACAGTCAAGCACTGGACTTTCTGCTGGAGCTTGGTAGCGGCTTAATTTCTGTTTGCTTCATCTGCAACCCAGGAAGCAGAACAGGAAGGAGGGAGGAGGCCCAAGGCCTGGGCGAGATGTTGGAGCTGTCTCCCTCACTGTCATTTCACTCAGGCTGTGTGAATGCAAGGAACGGTCTTCCTTAGGCTCAAGGGGGAACATATTTTAATGCACAAGTTAATTCACTCATCTGTACTTAGTTACTCAGCACATTTTTGATGTTTAAATCAGGTGATCTCCCTCAAAATACCAAAGTTTCGGAGACTGCACTGGACTGTGCTTTCTTCCTAGAGATTTGTTGTTCCTTAAGTAACACATTATTATCACGTTGGATCAGTGTTCCTACAGCAGTATATAAACCCTGAGTACTGTCACCATCCTTTTTCTTGCTGACCTTTTACCCACAATACCACTTCCCCTGTCACTTACCTAAAGAAAACAGCAAATCCTATGCCACAGGGCAGCATAACCTACTCACCTCTTCAGCAGTTTAAACTGGTGACAAAGCGTGCTCTTTCAGTTTCCCTCAAACCAAACTTATCTGCTATAATTCTCTTAATCAACATCAAACCTTAACCAACAGAAGACCTTGCAATTAAGCTTCCCCTCGTAACAAAATTAAAGGGCAGAGAACAGATGCCAGGATGCTGTTCAATCCCCCCTTGCCCGAAAATGGTCTCTGACGGTCTGCAGCAAGTTGCAGAATCCTACAGCTTTACCACCAGCAGTTCCACTTCTCAACCAACAGCGCGTGTCAACCCCCAAAGAGGCCGAGCACACCCCAAAAGCATCCCAGATAACATGCTTAGCGTGCGAGCTGCTGACACAGCAGCAGTTGCTGAAACAGAAGCTGCAGCAGCAGATACCGTGTAAGCGACCTTCTGCCAGGACTGAGAGCGTGCTCGGCTTCCTACCTGAATATATGACACATAAACGAGTTGCAGAACAAGGACAAGCAAGCTGAAACACCTCATTAAATTTCACTGATGCCTGTATGACCAGGTACTTCAGACCCTACACCTGATTAATGTCACTATGGTACTAACGGAGGAAAAAAGACCGGAATATCACACTGCTGAGAGTATGTGGGTAAATCTGAAACTGTAGGTTTTAACGAGAGAAAAGGTATTTCCGTATATACACATAAATAAAAAAAGGAAATAAAACTAATTCTGGGGACCAAAGCAAAATAATATCTCCACTGGCTACAGATGTGCTGGATTAGGGACTACGTGGGAGGTTTGCACACACACAGCAAGTACACAAAAATACATTCCATAAAAACCCCCAACTCCTAACTATCCCAATTGTGGTTATATTTGGCACTGGGGAAGGGGGAAAACAAACCTGTCACAGAACACAGCCCTGCTACAGAAGTGTGGCCAGCAGGTCAAGGGAGGGGATTCTCCCCCTCTGCTCTGGTGAGACCCCACCTGGAGTGCTGCATCCAGCTGTGGAACCTTCAACATCAGAAGGATATTGACCACTTGGAAAGAGTCCAGAGGAGGCCACGAATTTGCTCAGAGCGCTGGAGCCCCTCTGCTATGGGGACAGGCTGAGAGAGTTGGGCTTGTTCCGCCTGGAGAAGAGAAGGCTCCGGGGAGACCTTATAGCCCCTTCCAGTACCTGAAGGGGCTACAAGGACGCTGGGGGGGACTTTTTACAAGGGCCTGTAGTGACAGGACAAGGGGTAACAGGTTTAAATTGAAAGTGGGGAGGTTTAGATTAGATATCAGGAAGAAGTTCTTCACAGAGAGGGTGGTGAGGCACTGGAACAGGTTGCCCAGAGAAGCTGTGGATGCCCCATCCCTGGATGTCTTCAAGGCCAGGCTGGATGAGGCTTTGAGCAACCTGGTCTAGTGGAAGGTGTCCCTGCCCATGGCAGGGCGGTTGGAACTAGATGGTCTTTAAGGTCCCTTCCAACCCAAACCATTCCATGGTTCTAGGTTTCTACTATTTGTAGCCTCTGTTAATTCAGTTGTCTGGGTGCATAATTACCCTACACACACACACAGTTTGTGCTGTTAGTCCTACAGTCAGTTACGTAGCTCAGCTATTTAACAGTATTTACGTGCACATTTTATATGCCCCGAGATGGACACAGGTCGCTCAGTTCTGTAAATTTAAATCTCAGCCTAAAACACTGCTTCACTTCACAGACAGCAAGGAAATAAAACTCACTAAATATTACGAACACAGTAGGACGTCACGAGGTGGCAAACTACAACCCACAACTGCACTTTCAAAACAGACATCGGGTGGTGATACTCAGTATCATCTCCATATCAACCCAAGTTTTATCCAACTCCTGGAGCATTAAAATAGGATTCACAATATGCTGTTACCTCCTTGATCTTACCATTTTCTGAGAAGAAAATTATTAAATCACCTAACTAGAGCTCTTAAAAACATCCAAGCTGATCTGTACTTTATTAGCTGGATCTGTATCTCCCAGAGATCAGTAGCACATTATCATTAACTCCAGTGACTGCAGCAATAGGCATATGGGCCAACCCTAGAAGGCTGCACTCATTATTTTCTCAGGCATGCACGTCTCCATAAACCAGCTGAGGAGGTGTTTTTAGAAATCACATTTGGGAGGAGTATTTCAGTGCTTAAGTATTTCCAAGTAAGCAGAAATACTTCTATGCATGCTTTGAGAAGTCTAGAGATGCTGATTTACAAGAACTTAGGCTCCTCGAGTTTCAGTTCTTCTCAAAAGGAAAACTACTGGTTATGTCATCCTGTATAGAAAATGCAATCTGTTACCTTAAAACATTCATAGGATATTTCAGAGTGTGAATGAAAAAGCCCAGATCAAAACTACCGTGTGAAATATTGAACATCAGACCCCGGCAATCTTTTGCATACCATGTACCCTACAGAAGGTGCAATAAAATAAATCTTCTACAGAAAAAAACTCTGAAAGTATATTTATTCTAGTTCAGACACCAGAGGAAAAAATGTGTGTTGGTTACATTAAAAAGAATTAACTGTAATGAACTGTAAAACATCATCTCATAACTATCCAGGCTCCAGTGCAGTTCTCAAGCCAAATGAAACCTTCAGCTTTATTGTGAAGCTGCCCGAAAAGGAGCTCTACAGGTAATGCTTCAACTTGACTCGAGCAGTCAGTCATGCGTTTCAGGTTACAGAATGATTTCACCACCGTAACGTCTGTTGTTTTAGTGACTGCTGAGGGTGCTACGCTGCCAAGCCAGGCGCACCCGTGCCCACGTCCCAGTCTCTGGTGTCTGCCCGCAGCGGGAGATCTGGCGGCAGGAGAGGCATGCCCAAAGGACAGGGAGATGGTTAAAAAGTCCCGCGAGCCCGCAGCAACTGACTTCCGAACGGTGAGCGGCATCCTTGCGTATCTAACGGCACGGGAAACTGCTTCACTCTCGAATACAGCTGGCAGTATCCTGAGCAAAGGCAGGCGGTGCACCCACCTGGGAATACGAGGGGACTCCGTACTGACAGAGCACAGTAAGTGAGAAAGGGGAGTACTCAATATCCTATCTCCAGCTGCCACCAGATGTTGATGCTTTGGAGGAAAGCGCACAATAATTAATCATAATCCCAGAAGTCAATCAGGCCCCAAGAAAAAGCAGTCCTCCTGACACAAGAGAAAACCAGCCAAGTCCTGAAGCATGACATTTTGTTATGATCTTGTCCAAGGTAGCAACGTGTGCCACAATACACGGAAAGCACTGCAAATAACGTGGTTTTCTCAACCTAGGGAAGAAGCACAGACCTTCCCTCCTCTACACACACTGGAAATGTCCTCCACCAAACCAAGCCAAAGCACATCTGTGAGAAGGAAAACCCATCTCACTTTAAACACTCGCAGCGACAGCAAATCCATTACACTGCCTTATCGCCCTTGTTGCTGCTTATTATTTCAGGGTACAACGTAGCTAACTTAATCTCCCGGACACTGGATGTCTCAGTAAGGCCGAGCAAATATCACATATTACACATACATATGATACATACAGGAATCATTTCCCCTCTCAGTCTCTTTTGAGCTGAATGAACTCTCTACACCCTGCACCTGTGATCCAAAGCCTGGATCACTTTCGTCACTGTGCTCTTACCAACATCTCACATCCTCCCTCACGTGTGAGCAGCAAAAATCAGACACAGAATTCCCATGATCTTACAAATGCCACGTGCGTTCCTATTTCTGTGCCATATTTATATTGCTACACAGCCAAAGACCACGCTTCAGTCTCAGCATTACAATGAAAGCTCCTGTTGAGATAATTCTCCGCACAAATTCTTAAGCCTTCTTTCAAATTACCAGTTTGAAGACAGGCTCCTATCCTGCTGCTAACTGCATTCCTGGTTCCTCTGTACATGACCGCAGGAAAAATGCCTTCTGCCGGATGCTGACCTTTTAAAAAAAAAAAAAAGACTCGGACGACGCCATCCTAGCAGCTTGTTCCACGTGTGTACAAACCTGCGTGCAACCTACCGATAACAATGAGATGCCTTCAGAAAAACTGTGAGCATAATGGTACTAAGCAGCCTTACACCAAGAGCCAGCCCCCGGAGGACCCCGCAAGAATCAGCTGCGCTCCCACAGAAGAAAGGCACGCCTACTCTAAACTGAGATAGATTTATGAAGCAACTTTACCAATGTTTGGGGTATTTATTCCACGGCAACTCCACGGCACAATTGTTTTAAACTCACACTTCACTGCAGAGTTAATAGATAGATCAGGGACACAATATAGGGTGAGTCTGCTACAATAGAGCACTAGATGAATAGCTTAGGAATTTGGGAGATTTGGTTTTTTTACATTTCAAAACGCTGGGAAGCAATTTCCTCTAGCTTTACTGTAAATTGGTCTTGAACAATTGTGAAGTCATTCTGAAATACTCAGAAGGCGGTAAGCCCTGGCTTGTCATTTATTTCAGAGGCTCCATTTTAAAGTTTTAAATTTTTCAGCCAGGAAAACAATAATAAATAATGTAAGGAAAAGCATTCGTACAATTAACTGAAGCATTTTAGGTTCAATTCTCTATTAAAAAAAATACAAAGCACAACAAAAAAGCCCCAAAAAACTCAACCAGCCAGAATCAACTGGCTGCCAGTTACTCAACCAGATAACCTATTAATTAATATTATAATTCAGTGGTAAATTTCCATGTACATAAGCATACAGACAGTATTGATGGAGCTTGTGGCACCGCCTCTTAGGCAGCTGCCGAACACTTCCACTGCAAGATGCTGCTTCCAGCTGCTTGTAACTCGGCCAGACTTTGACTGTTTGGGTTGAAATTTTCCAAGTTGAATGTCTGCCTCAGGCTAAATTTTGTTCCATGTGTTGTAGATGTTGCCTCTGAGCGAGGGGTGCAGAAAGAGGCAGACTGCAATTACAGGAACTCAGCCAAAATACTTCAGCTGTTTTCAGAACAAGACCAGGGAAAACGCTGTCTTTCAATGTGAAGAGAAATCCATGACAAACTTAGAAGGCTACAGCACCCTTCCAGCTCTGGGTGACAGGCCTGGTGTCTGACATGAGGGCTGGAGCTGCTGTACTGGAGGCGTCCCTTTTGCAGCCCCCGTGCAAAATCCACCTGCATGTGGTCAAACGTCCAAAGACAAAACACACTTTGTGCATTTTCAGTATTTGGTAGGCCACGTCCACATTTTTCTCAACTCCTCACGCTGATCAGATGACAGAGGCCATCCTCACAGTAAGAGGCAACTTCTCCCTGCGTGCCCCTGCAGGACGGGGCGGCAGCTCAAATAACCGTGCTTCCAGCCAGGGAATGGCAGGAGGCTCCAGGCTTTCCACCTAAGGGCTGGTGGAGGCCACGACGACACCAGCTACTTGGGCCGTGAGCAG
>NW_010258556.1:20645-22382 GCF_000690775.1 Eurypyga helias
AAAAGCAGTATTAAAAATGTGATTAACACAGCAGAATCTAAGAATTATTAGAACTAAGTGGTCTACAGTAATTGAAACCATCTCTTACTGCTTATATGCAGGGAGGTCAGTCTTCAAATGTGACTGACCTGGTCACATTTTTTTTCTCCATAGAAGCTTTGCTATAATTAACACACAAATTCCTCTTTTTGCCCTTGTTCTCTAGATCATCACTACATACTTTCAAAACAGAGAGGGAATTACTTCTTTTCTCCCAGGTTCTTTTACGGTTCTCGTCACTGCAGCAATCCCTAAGATAAAGGAAACTGTTATCCATGCTTTTTCAAAGATGGGAAACTAAGATATGAGAAGACTAAAGCAAAAAGATGCAGACACTGAGGAGCAACTCCGACACTAAGGACCTGTATTTCTAAACATGCTTAGACCTACACAACAGCCGTATGTTGAGAGCGAACAGCCGCTGACTTCCGTGCCAGACAGACAAGTCTGGCAAGACTGCAAAGCAGATCCCAGGGACTCAGGTCAGGCCCCCAGAAAAACCAACAGCCCGCGTGAGAAAATCTTTGTGTTTACTTGGAAATCCTACAGGAAAAACGGGCTACAAATGCTAGTGCTCTAGCCGTCTCAGGTGTGAAAACTGCCTCTCCCTCCACGCACAACCATCTGCCTCATTCACGTCACCTCTGCTACACCTTGGCGGGCGCAGCTCATGGCACAGCATGGCCAAACGAGCCTGGCATGTTTGGAACTCCGGAGCACTTAACCCTGTGAACTTAATGAGGGGGTGGAGAAGTAGTAAATGATTAGAAGAGATAGTAAATGTATAGAATATAGAGCATATAGAACTCAGCTACATCCACTGGGTGGCAGGCATGTTTCACGGGATCCAGCGAGGTGTACATACAGGGGTATACATACAAACGGAACCCCTTAAATACTGTACTTGTTCCCTGTCTCGGAAGCAGCCAAAAAAAGAACCGTCCCACAGAGAAAAGTTAACACATTCCACCTTTGTTTTAACACGGGCTTCTTGTCCGCAGCGCTGAGGCGTCCAAACTGCCCGGCACCCGATGGCGAGAGCTGCGCGGACACGCGGCGCCCCACGTCCCTTCTGCTGGTGGGTGCTCCGACCCGAGGTACCAGGGTCCTTGCAGGAGTCTTCAGGGAGTCCCTGCTGCCCTAATGAATGTGTGAGGAGCAACGCCTGCAGCGGCCAAGCCTTTGAACTCTCCCCTGATTTAGAATCACAGGATGGTTTGGGTTGGAAGGGACCTTAAAGACCATCTAGTTCCAACCCCCCTGCCATGGGCAGGGACACCTTCCACTCGACCAGGGAACTTCGGAGGGGGGATTTTTGTCGGACTCACAGCTGTCAGCGTGCCCATGTGCGTAAGCAGCCAAGTTCTGAAGTTTAGAGAAACATATAAAAGGCAGTATTTTCCATGGATTTCCACTTAGCATCTAAGACGAATCATAGAATGGTTAGGGTTGGAAGGTACCTTAAAGATCATCTAGTTCCAACCCCCCTGCCACGAGCAGGGACACCTTACAATTCGCTTAGAAGAGGTTTCCGGAGAAGAGGCCGTCGACCAAGTTCCAACCCGGTGCATATTTTTATAACCAAGTTGTAAACGACGCAAAAACTACCCTTATAATGGAAACGCTGACAGACGCATAACTGGGGCGGTTAGCTATGACAGTCTGACCACAAGCCCTCCTTCAGGGGACACCCCCCCC
>NW_010258556.1:22398-22728 GCF_000690775.1 Eurypyga helias
CCGCCTTCAGGGGCCCCCCCCCCCCCCCCCAGCCTCTTTAAGGCCTCTCGACAGCACGCTGGGGCTGGGGGTGCGTGCTGCCTACGGGCACCTCTCTCTTATCCTTTTATTAGGAGTTTAAGCAACTCTTATTCCACTTATTTCCCACATGTTGAACCAGCCCCCCCCCCCGGTTTTGCCATAAACAACCCGAGGGGCCTCTTAAATCCATGACTCACTCCACAGGCTTCTCCTCCACCCCTGCGCGCCACTACGGCAGAAGGGTTGCCAGCTCCAGTGGCCCCATTAACCCGAGTTTGGGGAAATAAGTCACACGGAGCCGGAGGAAGG
>NW_010258557.1:0-5912 GCF_000690775.1 Eurypyga helias
AAAGATGAAAAGGAGGGGGGAAAAACTATAACTTCATAGTACTTTAAATAACATCCCCCGAATGTTTCCCTCTGCTCTTATGTGCCCATTCAGAGGATGAATGACGGGATGGTAAACGCAACCAATTGTTTACATCCCGCTACTATCACTCTAACTTTCCAACGGAGTAACAGATTTCTGGTTTTCAGGCTACCCATCCGATAGGGTTAGCGTTATCTACTTAATGGTCAGATTTTTTTCCACGGGGTTTAACAGATCTGAGACAGTGCTACTTCACACAAAAAGTCAAACTTGAACATTAATCTTCTACAACACAAGCCTGGTAATCCTGGCGGCTGCAGATTAAATGTTGGCCTCCTCCTATTGCCACTGAAGTGAACAAAATTTCACAATAAGATTTTCCATTTTGGAGGAGCACCCACATCTGTTACCTCCTTCCCTATGCTGAGAACTTTCTGATGATGACCAGAAGCAAAGTCTCAGAGGAGATCCTTGGTGACAACTGCACCTGGTATAGCAATGTTGAAGAAGCATTTAGGAGGAGAGACTTTCTCCCAGTTAACTGTTCAAAGTTGGTTACAAGAGCTCAGTGAAGCCTCTCCATTTCCCAACAGCCAATGCGTTTGCCTGCTCCTCTGACTAAATAGGGTCTAGTTTCGTGGGTTCGTTACTGAAGTGCAGCATTCCTGACTGGCAACTCTTTCACTTCACAGCCTGAATTCAAATTCATTTCTAATCATGGAATTGAAGTCCTGTAATAAATTCTGATATGTGATCCTAGTCAGTTTTATCCTCTGTAAGGGATTAAACCAGCTAATACCTCTGCTCCTCTGAGACAGAGAAGCTTGCCATGTCCAAGCATTTTACAGGACGACCCTTATTTATTGGCTGGGAAACTGCCCCTTGCTCTCACCTCTTTAAAGAAGTACCAGCCCAGCTCAGTTAAGTTCAAGAGAAGCCATTTTCAGGGGGGAAAAAAAAAAAAACAACAATCTTTTAGAGAGCAGTTCTGTGTAAAAATCAGTGAGCAGCTGGTGAATGGAGAGACTCGGAAAACAAGAAACTCCCCTACTGACGACAGCAGTTTGCCCTGTCATCGCCACATGCGAAAAAACTATCCAGATCTGCAGCCGTGCAGGTGCCGGAGTGAGGGCAGGCGAGGGGAGAGGACTGCTGGGAGGGGAAGAGGCAGGAGGAATCAGTCAGCATGGTCAAACCTCCCTCTTTGCAACAGCCTCTCTGTGCCCCACTGCACTGCTCTGGTTTCTCCATCACAAAAGAATAAACTTGATATTCTTCACCTCCCTCTAACTCCAGCCTTTGCGATGGCTGGGAGCTGTCTGTAGTGTGGGTTTTCCTTTGCAGTAAAGGACTAAAGTGGTTTTTAAATGATTGACAAGGCTTATCGGTGGCTTCTAAATCACATTTGAGGATGTCTGGGGAACTTCAGCTGCAGTGCTGCTCCTCAGCAGGCTTAAGTTTCATCTTCCATTTAGAGAAGGCCCTGGATCTTTCTAAACGTTGCCTAGCAGTGAAGGAGACAGAGCTATAAAAGACAGCATTTTCAGTGTGCCACTAAAAGTGAAATTGTGGCTGCTCCAACCACACTTAGGCTACAAACAAGATTTCTTAGCAATGGTTGTCATGGGCCTGGTGCTGGGATCTCATGCCTACTTATTTCATTAAAAATAATCATGATAACACCTAGCGCTCTCATTTCCAAGGGGTGGTCACTCTTTTAGCGTCTGAAACACAGGGAAATACTTTTGCTCTGGACCACTGTTTTTAATCAGCCTTCTCTCATACTTGAGGGTTTTCCAGAAAGTCCTGAACTTGCAGAAGGATTTGGAATGACACAAGCAGGATGCTGCTACATTGCACTGAAAGGAGCATAGGAAAGGATTTGGAGATAAGGTTGAGAAAGAGAAAACTTGGCATCCTCTGCAGAGCAAAAGAGGTGGAATATTACTGATAACACAGGCCAGAGGGCTGCCGGAGAACTGGAGGGCTTTGACATTCAGAGCTGCTCGGGAAGGGGGCAGGGACCCTGCAAGGGAGGCTGTGTGTCATCAGCAGTAGGCACCCGGGGGAAACAGCCACCTCACCACCTGTCTTTCTAACAAGCAATGAAAAGCCACTTTCACATAAATGCCGTGCAATTTTCTTTTCCTCCAAGCAGGTTTATTTTCCCCTCCTATCATAAGTGCCATGGGAATTGCTCACTGTGGGATGATAGCCTGGGAAAAATGGGCGAGTGCTGCCAGTGCTGGGCCCAGTGAGTTCCTGTTCTTTGCCAAGACACATTCCTAAAAGGCTGGTAAATCTCATAGATAGTCGCAGCAGGTTATTCTGGGAGACAAAAAACTACCAACAAGGAGAGGGCTCCTGCTCTTCAGGTTTCCCTGTTAATCTTGGGACATGGCCACGTCCCCGGACTGCGACTGGTCTGCAAGTCCGTGTATGGCTTCAGTCATCAGGGGAAATTCAAGCTCAGAGTTTCAGAGCAGGGATTCTTTCAAGCGGGCACAACATAAATCTGTTTTGACCTGATTTGCAGCTCTGTTTCAGTCAAGCCCTCATTTAACTGAGCCTGAAAACAAGCAAAAGTTTCACCGGATTCATGCCATCCCTCATTTTCCAGCCAGTCCTAAGAGAGTCTCCAGAACAGAGAGCGGTTTCTAAAAAACCTGCAGCCCAGGACGTGCATGTGTGTAATGTCCATAGCAACTACTTGATTGCATCCATTGCCATTCCAGAGCAGGCTGCATCAAACAATGGAGTTACTGTGCACTATCAAACTCTCAGACAACTAATTAGGTCAGGAATAGAAGGAACAAATGGATAGATGATTCAACTGTTGTTCATGAGACCCATATGACAAGAAAGATGCCTCATCTACATTCCTCACCAGCAGTAAGGGCACAGTTTGTGTAGTTTTGACTATAAAGGCAATTTTTAATAGAATTATGTGACTGCCCACTGAAATATTGCTTTGGAGTTAAGCTAGGCTCTGCTAAATCAATTGGCCTGCCTGACCTATATATTCCACCCATTGACATGCAGCCTGCCTTACTCTTTTGGCAGTTGTTCCAGTAAAAATTCAATGTGCCCATCTCCAGCAGCCAAGGACAGGCTAATTGCTAGAAATGGAAAGCCAGTTTAGTACCAGTGACCTGCTCTGACATGGGATTGCTACCACCATGGCACTGTCACGCTCTAATGCTGTTCTCCCCTGCAGAGAAGGTTTCAGCCCTAAGCATAGAGGAGGGAAAGGGGGCAGCATTCACTTTTTTCCTCCCTCCCTAACCTCTTCTCCCCTCTTATCTAGCACCTAGAACAAGAGAAACACGAACTAAGGAGGCGATTTGAGAACAAAGAAGGAGAATGGGAAGGAAGGGTGTCCGAACTGGAAAGTGACGTGAAGCAGCTGCAGGATGAGCTGGAGAGGCAGCAGGTTCACCTGCGTGAAGCCGACCGCGAGAAGACGCGGGCCGTCCAGGAACTCTCCGAACAGAACCAAAGACTCTTGGACCAGCTGAGCAGGGTGAGTCACCGTGGCACAGCAAGGGCAGGCACTCCGCTGCCTCGGTCCTGGGAAAGGCTCGCAGCTCTGCTATGAACCTTTTCAGGCAGATGAGAGGGAAAGCTTCCTCTTTAAGGAAAAAAAAAGAAAAATGGTTTTGTGTCTAAAACACAGTCTTTAAACTGACTTTGACACCTATAAGGAGTGCTGCTTTTTCATCAGCAGAACACTTGTGTTTCTGGGTTGAGTGGTCATTTACTGCATAGATGTCTCTCTCAACTGTTTTTGTATCTAAAACTGATTCAGAAAATCTGTTTCTAATTTACAAATAGACTGGACAAATGTAGCACACAAGAAAAAGGCTGGTCTGTGACAGTAAGGTGGAAGGCTTTTTGCTGGCCTCCCTTTTTTTGGCATATATTGGCTATAATGTGGTAGCATTGAACGTGCCATGTCATTCTAAGATGGTGTGTCCCTACAGATAACTTTGCCATGGTTAGATGGGTAAGAACCTACTGAAATTCCTTGGAATGGCGTGTTTCATCAAAGAGCTTAACTTGTCTCTGAATGAAAGAGGATTTACAGTGAGGCTGCTACAAATCAGCCTAATTGACTGAATATTTCCAGCATGAGTTTCTTTCTGACAGCAAGACTTAACAGTTTCTGCCTCCTTCCCCAGAAGTTAACCTGTCTTCCAGAATTAAGAACCTTGGGGTTTTTTCTCCCTATTGGACAGTTAGTACAAACCATAATTGTAATGGAGGATACAGGCAGATGAAAGCATTTATTTTCTTGTCACCAGTTGCTTATCCCCAAAATATCATAGAACAAAACCACACACCACAGACTCCTGCAAGCTAATGTTGTGAGAACACATTTCAGACTAGATTCTGTCAGAGGTGAGTACTGGGGCTGACCCAGGGATTGCCTGAGGGAGGGCTGAAACCTCAATCGATCACAACTCTAGGACCAGAAGACTCTGAAATGGGCCAAGTGTACAGGTCTCTTCACTTGATCTGGGTGTGCAGTTTTCCTGGGCTTCTGGAGGTGAGACGGGCAGGTCTTGGATATAACATTCTGTACTGGCACTTGAGGAAATCATTCCTCATTCTGCTATAGACTTTCTTGTCAAGTACTAAAAAAGCCACTTAGTCTGTGGATTTGGTTTTTTTACTGGCTATAAAAAAAAAACCAAACACCACACACACCACCAAACCCAAAACAACCACACCCAAAAAACCCCACACAACCAACTTCCTTAACTCAGGAACACTGCTATGTTTATCTGTGTTTTTAAAGCAGTGTCTGCCAAGTGTAGCAGATGAGCTAGTGAAGATCTTTCACCTCCGAGCAGAGCATAATACAACATTGATGAGAGACTGCACCCAAGAAGAGCTGCTGTGTTGTGTCAGGTTTCTTATCCAGGGCTATAAATTTGGCTCCCATCACATTTGCTGACCCACAATGATTTTCTATGTATGCACAGATTTGTATGTATGCATGTAAGATTTGTTATGGTCCCAGCATAAGCACAAACTGAAAGATCAGTCTAGAAGGTAGGAGGGGAAAACCAGACAGCTTGCTTTAAACCACAAGGGATTATCCTCACATGACACTTGTGCTGCAGGAGCCTCTCGAAGCCCAGGTACTCAGAAGGCCACTCAGCTAAGCCTTGTGCAAAAGAACAACCAAGTTAGGTCTAGCAGTATGCCATGTCCAAGCATGGGTTTTGTTCCCTTAACTCCCTGTTACTGCCAGAAAGAGTCTTCATCCACCCACTTCAGAACTGGCACGTCCTGGGAAAAAGTTGAGTCTTGATGCTGCTCTCCCCAGTCCAGCCCAGCCCTACTCCCAGCTTGGAGGAGAGGACTGTTGCTCTACCAACACAGACAAGGCAGACTGATAGAGACAGTTTACGCTTGCCGAAGCACGATTCGGTGCTCATTGAGTTTGTCACCTGGCCAAAGCTTACTAGTTACTCAAATAATAGTGACACCTATAGCAAGGGTGTAAACAGTCTTCCTAGAGTCATGAGAATCTGGGCAAATTGAAACAGAGTTGGGAAGGGTCTGTTGTCATTCACCCAGGGCTTTAGTTGAGGCTTTTTAAAATCACAGCATTATATTTGCACTTGGTAACTGGGTGCTTAGTATTCCACATTTGCTGCTCCATAGTGCAATTGCAGTCTTATTTGTCTCCTCTCTTATTATGAGGAGGTTATGCATGTAATCCTTGAAGTAGTCATAGTGCTTACACCCAGCACCCACATAGTTCTGGCTTCTGTTACTACTTAGGCTTTCAGTAAATAAAAAGGACAGATACAGCTGCACGGGTGTGCTTGCCTACAGCCATATTGCCACAGGCTGAAGTCTTGCTAGGGATGATGAAC
>NW_010258558.1:0-25558 GCF_000690775.1 Eurypyga helias
ACCACCCACTGACCAATGCAAAACATGTGTTGAGTAGTGAGAATCAGACCCGAGAGAGAGAGAGCTGCAGCCCAAGAGACATCTCAGGCCAAGAGCCACAGCCCAAGGGCCAGAGCCCCAGCGCTGCCGCAGTAGATTCCAAACAAACCCTATCAGTGATAGCACAACTGGGAAAACTAAACAAACCTACCAACTCCCTCATGAACGAACCAGCACAGGAGTTAGCAAGGCAGCTAACTCAGGAGTCAGGGAGAGGGTCAGCAAGTGTACGGGAGTGAACGAGAGAGAGTAAGGGAGAGAGTAATGGCGACCGGACCCCCTCCTCATCCCTGCCCCGAGCATGACGTACTATGGGATGAAATACTCCCTTGGTCAGTTGGGGTCAGGTGTCTGAGCTGTGTGTCCCCTGCACTGCCTGTAGCGAGACCGCGAGAGCTGGGAATGCAGCTGCAGGGTCAGAAGCGGAGAAAGACCTTGAATTCAGTGCACGCATTCCCCAGCGCCAGCTAAGAACTTATCAGTGCTGCTCACTGCATCCAGGAACAGCTTCCTAGCAGCCACGGTAAAGACAGTTAACTCTTTCCTGACTGAATCCAGCACAGATAGAAAGGCACTGGGTATGCTCTGGGTATGAACTGGGTATAGGAGAGCTGAATTGTTTTGTGTTCATTTCTACACAGCATGATTTTGGCTTTGAGGACAAACTCAAGATGGTTTAGAAGACAGTAGTGGCTTATCCACTGCAATCCAAAGCTTAATTCCCTTTGTCCCTCCTTGGACAGGGAAAATAAGAAATGATCTAAAGCATCAGGGACTGTTCCATGGAGGTTCCTGTGTACTGTTGTTTTCATGGAAGAAAAACCCACTTTCAGCATCATCTAATGACTTCAGCAGTGACTCGTTGGTCCATAAATAGTAGTTCTTTTACTAGGTAGCTCCTAACGGGGAACATGAACTGGCTAAGTCAATTTGCCTTTTGATACTTTGATTCCAAAAGACCAATTTACTCACTGGAAAATTCTGGGCTTTTTTCTCAGTTTGTCATCATACGAAATGCCTGTGCTAAAATGTGGATGCATTTGTCAGTACATCTATGCCACAGACACACTCTTTTGCTATGTCTTTCTCCCTTCATTCCCTTCTTTTCCAGCATGTAAATGCTGTTTTCTTTTTTTCTTGGTACCTCTTGTGTTTCCTTATCGCTAATAATACCTATTTCACTTTTCGTGACAGTTAAAAGTGTATCTCAGCTTGGTAACTGGTAGAGAACAAAACCTTCTTCTTATTTGCAGACTCACATAATCAGATTTGTTTTGTTGTATAAGCACATCCTTTTTTAAAGTACATTAGTAGACTGCACTGTTTCCTCTTTCTTTATCATTGATTAAATTGCTTATTTAGTGACAAATATCATAATGATTCTATTTGTGTTTATGGAGCTGCAAAGGAGTATTCAATTTTTTACTGCCTTACAGAAAGACTTTATTTTAGTTTTACTCTCTGAAGACTTTTCTTGTTAAACTGAGCAAGAGAAAGAATAAACAGTAGGAAATCATTAGCTGGTGCTGTCAGGTCAATGTGTTGAGATTATTCCTATAGACTCTAGACTTGCTGTGTGTTTAAAGATAGAAGATAACATAAATGCATGGCATTTTTTGTTTGGTTTGGTTTTTGGTGGTGGTGGTGGTTTTTGTGTGGGTTTTTCGGTTTGGTGGGTGTTGGGTTTGTTTTGTTTTGATTTCCCCCGCCCTCCCCTCCACGCTCTTACTGTCCAAAGAGAATGTGTTTTAGTAAGTAGGGTAATTTTTTTGCAGAACAGGGCTGCAAGTGTTCTCAGAAATTGCAGTTAAAGAAATATTTAGGTACTGCCATAAGGTTTTGTTGAGGTTTTCCAAATCTTGGGAACCAACCCAACATTCTGCCACTATAATCAGTATGGTTATCTATGTACTTTTATTTCACCTCAATTTTCAGATTACTGAAGTATCTGCCAACAAGATACCTCTTTCCAGCTGTTGGAAAATTATTCTTTGAATAAAGCAACATCATGCTGGGTCTCCCATGGAATCCTTTGACAGTGAGAGGAAACTTTAATATTGTCATTAAAAAATGTTCCCACAATTCAGAAGTGGATTTATCGGTTTCCATTTAGTTTTCTGTGGCCTTACTGAAAATTACATTTGAATTGCCAAGAGGTGTCAAAACATCAAAAGAAACCCAGCATTGGTGTTCAGGTGCAGATATTAGTTCTACTTTTTACAACAGTCATCTTGGAGAAATTTTATTGTTTGTTAATGAAAATATGAATTTTGTTTTCTTGCATAGGGTCTGATACAATACTTCTAAAAAGTAGCAAGCTTTACTAGAGACTTTAATACAGTTTGGATTAGGACCTTCATTTGTGAATGTCCTGTACATTTGCAGATGATAAACATTTTTTCTGACCTATCATTTAGTTGCAGACTGTCCTATGAAAAACCACTGCAGAACAAATCCGCTATTGGAAACAGTGATGTTGTAGCATTTCTTCTAAACAGAAGCATGTTTAATGGTCAATAAAATGAGCTCTTGGCAGACATTCAATTTGATGATTAAAGAATTCCTGCCTTTACAATAACAATGTTATAGTAGAAAATAGCATTAGGAAACCGACTGCACTGATTGGTTTGCAATGACTCATAGCTATGCAATTATGGCTCTGTAATTGCCCAGGCATGACATCATAAAGCAAACTGTCACAACACAGACTTAAAAATTATTTAAAAAAATATGGTTGGTTAGTTTAAAAAAGGCCAGTATCCTGTGAGTATCCTGTGTGTTGTATGTTTTTTGCATGGTTAGACTCAGGTGAGATTACAACTGTAGAGATTTTGTGGATCATTTTTCAGAAATCCCTTTTACTGAAGTGAAAACATAAAATAAAATTCCATTTAAAGAAAAATCATTTAATGGGTGAACTGTGTGGTCTGCTTTGAGAGCAGAATGTTTTCTGTGGGTCTAGCTGCTATCTGCTTTCTATCAAAGGCCATGAAAACCTCAAGTATGTGGCTGGCTCTAGCTGACTGCTTTTGCCATTGCTCTATATTCTGAGAGCACAGAGAACTGGCAGATTTGGTATTTGATGACATCTTGTAATGTTGTTCTGAATTCCTACATTGGACGTCTAATTACCAAACTATGGTGCTCAAAATTCCTACCTTCCCGTTGACTACATCTGAAGGTGCAAAATAGTATTAGTTGTTTCATGCTTCATGAACTTTCAAGTGTTTGACTATCCTCTGAATATGTCCTATGTCAGTATAAAGAAGAAAAGAGTTTATTTTTTTCTCAAGTATATTAGAATAAAGCAAGACACCACTATCTCTCAACTCCTCTCTCTGTTTTTGATGCAGAACTTCTGCCTGACCCCCTTCAGTCTCTTTCCTGCCTGTCTTCTTGTTTTAAGAAAATACTGTAAATAGGTTCACATTGCTGATATAATGTATTTCATATGGACATAGGTATCACCATTAGAGCTCTGTCACTTCTTGTTCTTCTAGCTTATTCTGAGAAGCTTAATCATTTCTCTTGTAATCAATCCTTGAAATTTTTATGGGTGTCCTAAAGCCATTTTAAGTGGACTGCAATAGACAGTGACATGTCAAAGGAATATGAATACCAAAGGCAACAGAAGAAATAGCCAAAATTTACTTTAATAACCCTCTCTCTCCTGTCATTGTTCAAGGTAAAAATTATAGCACTCCAATTTTTCTAAATTCAAAAGGAATCTAAAATTTCTATTCCAAAGCATGATTCTGAGATTCTGAGGAGAAGAAATAGTTTTCAGTTTAGCTCAAGTGTGGAAGTGATTCTGCTGAAGCTTTTTGGAAAAATCTGGCATAAAGATCATGATCAAAACCAAGATAAAATCTCAGTACTCTGTACTAAAATCTCAGGACTCTGAAGGTAAGGTATATTAAGTTTAATATCATGCATGGATGTCTTAACCTCCAGTCTATGGAGCCTGTGTCTCTTTCTAATCACTCAATCCACTAGTATAATTCAATACAAGCTGGGGCAGAGCTTGTGCTGTTCATGTTCTGTAGTTTTCACTCAGCTTCTGAAAAGGTTTTCCAACAAAGTGTTTGTTGAGGTTTAACACTATCCAGCAACTAAACACCGCACAGCCACTCCATCACTCCCTCTCAGTTGGATGAGGGAAACAATTGAAAAAGTAAAAGTGAGAAAACTAATGAGTTGAAAAAAAAAAAAAAAGAAAGTTTAATTGGTAAAGCAAAACCCACCACACAAGTAAAACAAACCAAGTAATTAGTTCAGTACTTCCCAACAACAGGCAGGTGTTCAGCCATCTCCAGGAAAGTAGGGCTCCATCACATATAGCGGTTACCTGGGAAGACAAATGCCATCACTCTGAACATGTTCCCTTTCTCTTTGTCCTACCTGTATGTGCTGAACATGACATACCATTTGGAATATCCCTTTGGTCAGTTGGGGTCAGCTGTCCCAACTGCGTCCCCTCCTGACTTCTTGTGCACACTCAGCCTGCTTGCTAGTGGGGAGGTATGAGGAGTAGAAGAGGCCTTGAGTCATATGTGTGTAAGCACTGCTCAGCAGTAACTGAAACATTCCTATATTTTCAACACTGTTTTCAGCACAAATCCAAAACTTAGCCTTATGCCAGCTATCATAAGAAAATTAACTCTATCCCAGCCAAAACCAGCACAGTGTTCATCAATACTTAGTACAACTCCAACGGAGAAAATGAAACTTGTAAAACACTTTGCCATCCCTTTCCAGCAACATTTTCAGTGCTTATCTCTAGTATTCAACTGACCCCTTTCAGGTTTGATCACTAAGCACTGATTTCTTCACTCTTCCTGGACCCAAAAATGTCTGAGATAAAATGTTACTCCACTCTTTTTGTGATGAAACTGAAGGATAGTAAAAATGGTCAGTTGGTTGTGTTCCATTTTCTTTTCTGGAAAAGGAACAAGAAAGGGCTTCATAAACAGGTTGCAAAGAGGGTCCAAATCTTACTCCACTTGGTATTGAGAAGAGCAAATATGAAATGCTGAGACCAATGAACTTGTGTCTTTTCATGCCATATCTCTGTCAGGGTAGATGAGAAGAGACAGTGATGTGAAGAAAGCATAACATCATATTAGTGAGGTAGGTTTCACAGGGCTATTGAGCCTTGGAGCCCTGAATCTCTCAGTTTCAGTCCTAATTAATAGCCTAGTCTTTTGACTTATGGCATTTCTCCCTTGAAATTTTAGTTCTGATACTAAATTCTTTACCTCAGGTTTCATGGACCTGTCAAAAGGCTGCAGTCAAATACCTGCTTATCTACAGGCAGAGAGGTATCCGTATGCACTTAAACTGTTAAGATTACCATGTATTTTCTGGTTGGAACACCATATCATCACAAAACATGCTCTTCTTTGTCAGTACATTTTTTCTTCCTCCTTTTTGTGGTTAGTGAGATTGCTGCTCTGGAGCATGAAAGTCCATCCCTGATCTACCTGGATGATATTTTTATCACAGCCCTCCAAGTAACCTATCCCTTTTTTATGTTTTAGCCTTGGTTCATTAACTTTTCACCTGGGGAATGTAGTAAACAGAGAAAAATCAATTCTGACTCAATCCAGCTCTCTAAACTTTCTGGAGTTCTTGTTCAACACTGAAACCATGACCCTGGAGACTCCTCTTTCATAGAGAATATATATTAACTTTGTCAGTCAGTCTGACAAAATCTCTCTCTCTCTCCCTCTCTCTTTCTCATGTCTTCTAGGCTCTTTTTATGCCAGCCCTTGGTGAAATGAGATATAACAGAACCACACCAGTTTTACCCTTAGGAGATAGCTGCAGATATTACTTGATTGATGGCTACTCCATTTCCTTACTGAATTTGGTTTTATTCCTGTCACCGTCTCTTCTTTCCCTGAAACTGGTGCTATGCCCAAGTAAGAAAAGTTAGACAATGAGTAGGTCACATTAAAAATTCACATTCACAGCAGTAAAAACTAAAGCATCCCTTATTCTGTATTATAAACTACCTAGGGCAGAGAATGCTATGGTTTCAAGGGAAGTTTGAATAAGACAATACATAGGACCTTCATGAACAGAGGTAATTAAAGCTTCTCCCAGACACAGCACATCAGGATGGTATTTCTAAAACCCTCAGAGCAGAGCAATAACCTTTTCTTGCATTGCTTTATAACTTTCTCTGCACAAAAAGACACAAGACAAAAACCACCAACAAAACAATGATATGAAAGCTTCCTCAACAAATATTTAAACCTGATTAAACTTGTAGGATAAAAGAAAGTATTGAAATATTAATTCTATATATGAGAATGAACTTTTCTTCCAAAAAGCAATAGTCTATCTTCTGACATGAGGAATGCCAACTTAAATTGTGTCAAAACACATTTTTAATATAGTTCTAGTCATAGTAGGAACAGGTTGCCCAGAGAAGCTGTGGATGCCCCATCCCTGGAAGTGTTCAAGACCAGGCTGGATGAGGCTTTGAGCAACCTGGTCTAGTGAAAGGTGTCACTGCCCATGGCAGGGGGGTTGGAACTAGATGGTCTTTAAGGTCCCTTTCAACCCAAACCAGTCTGTGATTCTGTGAAAAAGAGAACAAATTTTCTGATAAGCCACTGCTAAAAGCAGATACACTTAGCAGAACACACCTTTCAGAAGGCCACACTGGTATTTTCTAAGAATTGTGAAAAAGTCTATCAGAATGCCACAGTCCTTTTCTGTTTCCACAAAACAATTTCAAATACAGTCTGGCAATACATAAGGCATAACTTGGTGGCTATCTTCCAAGAAGCAGCTGATGTTCTGTGCTAAGTCAGGTTGCAAGAAGCAAGTACTGAAAGTTTATTATGGGTTTGTGGACTCTATGAGCAAGTGTTAAGCACAAAAAAACATGGCAAATTTAAAGCAGAGACTGAGTCAGGTCTTTTCATTTTAATAACAGGATAGTCACAATCAATTGCTACTTTTATTTCTGGGAAGACAATTTGGCATGGAATGTGATCAGGTAATTGAAGGCATACTATCTTCAGACAATGAGCCACAGTACACTTTAAGAGAATTCAGACAATTTACACCTAAATAACAGGAGATCAAAGCCAGCATTGAAGAAACACAGATACTGATGGAAAAGGTGAAATAAGTGGGGATGATGTTACCTGGCAATATTTAACCGTTGCAACTCTCCTTTCCATGCTCTTTCTGAACATGGAAATTTAGAGCAAATAATGATAAAGTGGCAGACTAAATTATGCTTCTCATACAGGCTGTCTCATACACATTTGTCTCTGTTCAGCACAAAAAATAATGAACAGCAGAAGCAGCAGAGAAATACTTGTAAACAGGCTACTCAGTGCTGCAGAAGAGCAAACTATTCATGTCTAGGATTTACAAGTGAGCAGGTCCCAGCTCAGTTAAACACACCTGCAAAATCAGTTTCAAAAGGCAAGACCCCTTGCATCACTGACCACAGAAAATCTCTGTTGTCCATCAGAGATCAGATCAGTTCTGAAAAATGTTCTGGACAGTCATATAGAAGCAGGAGAATGCCCACATCAACAGGCAATCAGCCAATGACCTAAAGGCCATATGAATTTTATCTCAGGTATCACCGTCTTGTCCAAGATAAGAGAGTCAGGAAATATGTGAAAGACAGGCTGGCTGTCATGAAGGGCTGGAATGCCACAAAAGTAGAAGTCCCTTACCAGTAGCATAAACAAAAAGTGGCATTCTGGTCTGATTGCTATCATGTTGGAAGGGTTTAAATCTCAACAGACTTCAGTTGTGATAGACATTGCAGCTTGGGTTTGGATATTGTTTTAGCTGCTACAGTGGTGTTTAATTGACAGAGTGACTGGTTCAATCCAGGGAAATTTCATGTGAATTTTAAGCAAATTGCACTTTCACATTCTTGTTTGGAAGCAAGAACTGAAATCCTCAGTACCTGGGTTACCAGAACTTAGTTCCTATGTCAACCAGGTACTAAATCCCCTTTAAAAATCTGCAAGCTTTGCTCTGAAGTAACCATGATGCCACTGAAATTAGTTTTGGGGTTATTTTTTTTGGTATAAAAGATGTAATAGGAGCAAAAATATCTAGAAGTGAAAAAACCCCCACAACTCGAGAGTCTTCAGGACATCTCCACACTGCTAGCAGATGTGATGCAAAACTCAGGGACGATCTTCTACCACCTAGAGCCTCCGCTGGAGACAAAACAAAACCAAACTGAGAATACAAGGGTGATCTTGATTATTGATGATCAAAGCAACTAAGTACAAAGTAGTATCAATAAAATGTCCCTAAATCTTGCTTCCAACTTCAGGTCAGTATCCATTGGTGAGATGACAGACATGTTAGGCTCCTGAAAGAACACAGAAAATCAGAGATTCAATTAGAATTTTTTCTACTTTTGTGTAGACTTCCAGAAAGTTTTAATTGCAAAAAATAGAGTAGAAAGCCTACTTTATGAAATCTCAGTGGTGAATCTTTTTCCATTTCTTAATCACTTTTTAAATTAACGGTCTTAAATACAGCTAATAATTATTGTTCTTTTGAAAAAGTAAAGTCCTTTGGAGGAACAATGGATGTACTGAATTCAGTATTGTGGAAAAACATGATAATATAGGCAGTGGATTTTTGCTATTGTATTTCATACTTTAGCAATCTTATGAACCTTTGACAACATTTTTTTAAATTGCTTTTGTTTCCTATTCAATACATTGACATTTATAGATATTTTTTTTCAGTGCAAAATGAAAGTTGATGTAATTGTTGCTGAAGTTCCCAGGTATTTTTTTATTAGTTTTCTACTTTAAGGATGTTTAAGTAGCAAAGTAACAGATGCATTCCTATGCTGCTGGCTAATTGTCCAATTGCAATAACAAAAATATTGTCAAAACTCCTTTTCCTTTTAAATAGGAAACATTTATAGTGTTATTGCCGTTATTCAGTAACATGAAGGAAAAAAGTCTATGTTCTCTTACTGTAGAAGTACCTAGTATTTTGAATATTGTGGAAGCATCAAGTTAGTAAAAGAGCTGTTCTGCATTTTAGGGCTGTGCTAAGACAATTCGGAGCTGTAAGGAGAATATTATGTAAGTATCCCTACTGGCTCCATGTCTACAGAGTTACCTTTCTTTCTTTTTTTTTTTTTTTTCACCTATGGGAGCAATCAGCTTATCTCAGAAATACCTCAGCAGCTGTCATGTGTGTGCATGGATGGGTAGTGCACACTGACTGTCTTTGCAATGCAAAGGAAGATACATTTTGGATAGATTCCAGCAGAATTCCAAAATCTTCAGGCATACTTTGAGATGCATAGTGCAATTCACATGTTCCTCAAATAGATCTTCAGGCAGAAGTGTGGTATGTTTCACTGATAGAAACAGTTCCACACACAAAAACATCTTAAAAAAATATTTCTTTTTTGGTAAAAAAATTAAAAAATAACTAATTGAAAATCAAAATATTTATTTCAGAATCTTTTTCCATCCCCTGTTCACCCCAAGTCTTAAATCAAACACCTTTTAACCCTACTTTCATCTATGGCTGGAGTATTCTGTTTGCATTGCACATTCCATTAATCACTTTGTTAATCCCTATTTGATAAAGTTATGATTATTGAAATAGAAAAAAGAATCTGTTTTTCCCAGTTTCTCGATGCACTATGTTCAGCTTATGATTCCAACTTTTTCTTTTTTTTAAATTCTAGGCTGTTCTACTGTTTATGTATGATAACAAAATGTTTTCCTAAATGAAAACTTAAACTGTTAACATACACAATTGTGCCAAATGGAGTTTGTGTGTCACTGTGCAAATAAAGAATAGGCTTCCCTTTTGGCGCATTTTTTCAAGGGTTAAATATCCTTTGGTTTTAAACTGTCGGAAAAATAACTTCTAGTTCTGAAGTAAAAATTGGTTTCATGATCCATTTTGACTGGTGGTGAGTAAATTTAGGATTTGTGGCAGAGTCTGTATTGGTTCATGACTGAATAGAAAAAAAAAGATGTCAGTTGGCTGTCTTGTCTAAGATAAATCTTGATTTTTTTTTTTTTTTTTTTTAGCTCATGCTTGCCAATGGTCAAAGTGAAATTTATGTTAATATTGAAGTGGATGCATGGAAAAAATGTCTTGTAGAAACCACCTTTTACTGACCCCAACAATTTTCCCTTGAAAAAAAGAAAATATTCTTGAACTAAGGTTGCCAGCCTTTCCATATCCTTAACCCTGGCAGAAAAATGTTCTCAGTAGTGGATGCATCTCTGCAGTCTTTTCCACCAAAGGTGAAATTAATCCCATTCAAAAATGTTGTCTAGCAGCAGCAAGCTGTGGCTGCTGCTGTTGCTGCTGTTTTATTGACTGTTAAGACACCTTTGAGTATGGTTGAGAGACTGGGGAAAAAATAGAAACATTATTGTGTAATCAGTTTAGGGTGTTGCAAGGTGATAATAGAATTGTAACTTACGGCAGCATTTTGTTCTCACAAATCATTAATGTTTCTTAAAGGAACAAACAGCTCACAGACACTTTCATGATTTGAAATACTACTTTTAAACTCCTTGGTGCTTCATTTTAAGCATGTTTACTTCCCTGTTAGCTCTGAGTGACTGCCAGATCTAACTACGCTGATTGCTTGTCCTCAGTATATACTCCTTCTTGGGGCTAACATCCTTCCCGATACGCCCTGTCAATTTTTGGGTTAGATTGACTTGGGATATGGATCTCGTGTTGTCTTATCTCTACCTATCAGATAATTAATTAACCTTTCTGTTAAGCTCTGTATTCTTCTCAGGTTTTGATGGATCTTATAGTTTATCAGAATTGCAATACATTAATATTGTAGACTCTTTGATTAAGACTGTGTCCTCAGGGCTCCAAGGTTTTTCTTGCACAGTGTATGCAAAAAAATAAATACAATCCTGTTTTTAAAATCAGCAAGTAGAGAATCAGTGTTCTTGTCCTTTCTTGCATGCTTACTCTCTAATTTCCTCTTCTCTTTACTGCAGCTACTGTAGCCTGTAACTTTGTTGTGCTCGCCTATTTTTCTCCTGCTGTTCTGTTTAGTTTGACTCTCCTGCAGAAAATGTTCTCAGAACATTGGCTATGTTTATACAATTTTGTTAACTTTTTATTAGAGTTTTGTATCCTGTGCATAGGAATTGAAAGCCTTAACTGCTGTGGTCTTTTGCATTGATGTTTGTTGCAGGCTAGAATTTAGGTATATGTACTGAGAAGACTGAGCTGACAATTTAGACAAATTTTCCTGCAGAGATTAATGACCTGTAAAATATTAACTTTGCCAGTGAAGTTTAATGGTTTGAGGATGATTCTCAGTCTTGCAATCATGTTCTTCCAGGTCTTTTCTCACCTGAATTTCCATAGAGGTAGAAATAGACATAAATATCTGATGCTATTCTCTGAGAGGCCACAGCATAGTGTCTACCAATTTGGAAAAATAAGTCCCCCATTTACTTACTTATTTACATAATAGAATCATAGAATACCAGGTTGGAAGGATCATCTGGTCCAACCTTTCTTGGCAAAAGCGCTGCCTAGACAAGATAGTCCAGCACCTTGTCCAGCTGAATCGTAAAAGTGTCCCCATCTTCTCTGTAGCCTAGGACTCCCCATCTTCTTTGTAGCCACCCTTTATATACTGGAACAGTGTGATAGGGTAAGCCTTCTTTTCTCAAGGCTGAACAAATCCAATTCTGTCATGAGCCTTTCCTCACAGGCAAGCTTGCCAGTCCTTTGATTGTCTTTGTGACCCTTCTCTGGACCCTCTCCAGTCTTTCCACATCTTTTTACATAGGGAGGACCAAAACTGAACACAGTATTCCATGTGTGGCCTGGAAGTTCTGTGTAGAGGGACATAATGATGGATTTTCTCTGCTGGTGATGTCCTTGTTGATGCAACCTAGCATCCTGTTGGCGTTCTTTGCCACAGCATCACACTGTTCACTCATATTGGACTTCCTGTCAACCAGGACCCCTAGGTCCCTTTCCACAGAGATGCTCCCCAAACAGGTAGATCCCAGCATGTTCTGCACAGCTGGATTATGCTTTCCCAGGTGTAAGACCTTACACTTGTCCTTGTTAAACTTCATAAGGTTCTTGTTAGCCCACTCTTCCAGCCTATCCAGGTCTACCTGCATGGTGGCTTTTCCTTCTGAAGTGTCCCTTTCTCAGTTTGGTATCACTGAAAAATTTCAGGGTAGACTTGTGAAGATATTAAACAACTTTGGCCCATTATCAAACCTGGGGGGACCCCACTGATGACAGGCTGCCAGTTGAAGAGGAGCTATTTACCACCACCCTCTGGGTGCAGCCTGTCAGCCAGCTCCGCATACTCTGCATGGACCACTTGACTAGACAAGAATGCATCAGTTTCTTTAGGAGGAGGCTGTGGAAACTTTTACTGAGATCCTGGGAGAAATCCAGATAGACAGTGTCCACTGCCCAACCTACACTAACCAAGAAGTTCATTTTGTTATAGAAGGCTTGTCAAGCACAATTTGCCTTTGGTGAATCCATGCTGCCTTTTCCCAATCATGCACTTCATTTGACTTGTGATAGGCCAGGAAACAGGGTGTATGGTCCTTCTTATGTGCCCTCTACATGAACTGTTGTGCAAGCCACTGCACCCTCTTGATCCCTGATCCCAGGCCCTGTTCACCAGCACTCCTGGTCAGTGGCACACCAGAGGACCATATGAATCTCCTGTGGTTGCTCCTGGCAATGCCCAAGCTACATCAGCCTCTCTTGCAAGAGCTGCCACCTCCTGACTGTGCTCTCTGCTTTTCCTCAGGTTCCCCTGGCTCCAGGAACCGCCCCGCACACACTGCAATGTAGACTTCAGCCACAGAACTTACTGTTGTCACAGCTGCTTGTCTCACCAACTGAAACTTGAGAGAAGCCTAGATTTTTATTGTTGTACAGAAGATGATGTTTTTTCGCCTTTTCTGTATTTGTAACTTGTGTTCACTTCTTCAGCTTTTAACATGAAAGTTATAATCTTATGACAAAAACTCATCTGCTGGAATTTTCTATCTCAACTGAAACTAGACATACCTTCAAGTGGTACCAATGACCTTCTGTCTGGACTGAACCTGGTGACCCAATGAGTCCCAGTGGTTCCAGTGGGGCTAGAATTTCTGCTGAAGCAAAATCATATGGCCCATGCCCACCTCTGAGCACTGTTCCAGGCCCAGTTATTCCAGCTCATATCCTGCTTTCTCTGGTCACATCTGTAAGACTTCCAAGAAAAGTAGGAAGCAGCTTCTTGTACTACAGGTATGGCAGAAGAAGCTTTGCTAAAAGCTTGAAAAATGTCTTTCTTCTTCTTTACCTATGTGTGCTTTAGCAGATGTCAACCCCGTGATTCACACTATTTAATTTAACAGCTGGGCAGAGTTTCCAAACCATCTACTGGTATGCACTGATATTAGTAGATGGCCAGGAATTTCAATAACTCTGAATATCTACAATTTCAGCCCACTTAACATTCTCAGTATTCTTATGAGGAATGTAATGTTCCCAATTAAGTTTAGCATTCATACACACTGTGTAAAATGGCCTAGTAGTCACATCCAGAATTCTTTAGAAGTAATAAACCTGGATTGTACATTAAAATGTGATATGACTCCCAGCTGTACGCTGCCTATTTTTTTGGCACTTGGCACCACACATTATTTTCCACTGGTTCAGATGACAGGCAGAGCCCATCTGAGACAAAATGAAACAATTTCCAACTGGTGGGCTTGATAGTGCAGGTGACATTAAATAATTAACAAGTTCTCTTTCAGAGCCATGCCTCGTGCTTTAATTAATATCGCTTCTTAAAATAAGAAGTTGTTTACCATTGCTGCTTCTGCAAGCTGATTGCTGCTTGCAAAAAACATCTGAGACATGACTATGCCCAGGGGATTGCTTTCACTTCATTGTTTATAATAACTACAAACAAAGAGCTGCAAAAGCTCATCTCGCCATGAGGCGTCCTGACAATCTGCCAGTTTAGTCACCAATAATAATGAGACTGGCACAAGCAATAAGCTCAGCGCTAATCTAATGAGGGCCTGTTTCAATCGCCCATTGATATTACAGCAGCTGCTAAGCACATGATGTTTAGGCCATACAAACAAGAGGTATGCCTCCAACCAGTGGAAGTGTAATCACTCCCTCAGTATGGCTTTACTCCTATCTAGAAGCTGCCTCATGTTTGGTTTTGGGTGTGGGTTTTTTTTTTTTTGGTGTTTGTTTGTTTGTTTGTTTTTTAAATTTCTGTCCCCCCTCTTAGAGAGCTGATCCAGGCCAGCCCCACTTAGGCAGTCGGTGTAAATCGGATGGGTTCCCTGGACCATGGAAGAGGTTGGAGAAGAGGCTGAACTGGAGCTGGAGCAAGCATCCATGCAGAGCTGAAAGCGCATGTGATTTACTGAGCTGCCTGTGCTGAGAGCGGGTGATGTCACTTCCGTCGCTTAGTTCCTGCGGTGAATACAATTATGAACAGATGGGCAAATGACACGATTCCGCTGCTAATGAACTTCCCTACTGGGGAAGAGGACAGTGCATTACCCTTTTGTACTTCAGACTCCTAATTATCATTCTTAGGGTTTGGTGTGATGTTTTGTGTTTTGTTGGGGTTTTTTTGTTTGTTTGGTTGGTTGGTTTGGGTTTTTTTCCCCAAGCATAATTATTACACATCTTTGAATTTTAAATTCTTTTGGAAGTCATTAACTAGTTCCTATCTATTCAGGGAAGTTCTGAAGAAGTGGCAGAGTAAAAGGATTTTCATTCTAAATGGAAACAAGAACATTTAAAGGCACTGTGCTAGCCTGAGCTCTTAAATGCCATCTTCTTTCCTCAGTTCCTACTGCCCTCCTTTCCAATCAGTTTTTTTAAAGCAGCTTTTGCAGATGAAGAACTCATAGTAGTGTAGTTTGTATATCAGTTAAACCATGTCTGGAAGAACAAGTAGGAAGTGACTGATTTGGAAAGGGTTAAACAGAATTTCTACTAAGCCAAAGCACAACCAAAATGAAACCCAGAAAAGGTTTACGCACAGGTACTAAATTTTATATTTCACAGAACTAAACTGATAAAAATGCATTCTGTAGCCACTTGAAATATATATCTCAGCATCAACATATCATGAGAGGAGTGATGCTAAGCATGTAATTATAGATCTATTTTCCTCTGCCTTCAGAAATAGTGTTGATGGGGAAGATGGGACATCCTACACTTCAATAAAAAAAAAAAAATCAACAGTTCTTCATCCTAGTTTGCATATTTTCTTCATGTTAAAAAGGAATTGTCATCTTTTGGTTAGCAATTTGGATGAAGTGTACCTATATTCCAGTGTGTGATACTAGCTTAATGCAAATTTCAAAAGAGAATATTAACTTCAGAGATGCAGAAAGTAGACTTATTTCTCTGCATCGTTTCTTGTCAGAACTGTTAAGTATATAGTTGGATTTATATATTTCCCACTATTGGCATAGTAGCACTAATATATAACTCTCTTCCCTAGATCATCCTTTAATCTTATACTGTTGTTTTGCAGCTAGTGACTTGGCCTAGCTTTAATCACTTATATGAGCCATCTAAGTAAGAAAGCTGATGTCTCCAGATTATTCCCTCTTAGTCACAGCAAGAGGGAGAGTCAGTCTTCCACGAAGTATTGCAGAGCACTTAAGTTAGACATCTTAAAGGTAAACGGTATCAGTAACTTCATAAGGAAGGAATAAAAAGGTCTGTTATGTCATAATGGAGACTCCAAATGACTCCTTAATAGTGAGAAGAAATTGGAAGAGTTAATGTCCTAATGCATTATACAACTGCAATGAATTTTAAAAGGCTTAAAAAAGGGAGAAGGGGAGGGGAAACAACCCTTGAGCTGTAGCTGCTAACGTTGGACTCACTCTTGTGAAACCATTGAATTTTGGTGCTGTAACTTTCCAGGAGCACAAAGAGGCATACGTATTCAAAGTACCACAAACTGTTAATGGTTTCCACTGAAACAGATGGCAACATTATGATCATTTTTGCAATTAATGCTGAGTGCAGATTGTTCTTGAAGCTGCAGTCATAGTTCCCCATCTCCTGTGTTATTCAGTAAGAGAATTTATCTTATAAAATGCTAATAACCCCTTCTTCCCCAAGCTATTGAAAATGCCTAATATATTTGGAGATGATATGAATTGCTTCCTGCTACTTGCATGCCAAGGGTCTTTCAAATTAAGATGTGCCTTTCTCCTCTTAAATTTACAGTAAGATGTGATCTCCTTTTTCTCCTGAATGATAAAATTGGTGATTAGAAAGCTAAGCACATCTAGATACTCTTTCTGGAACAAACGATATGGTTGCATATGTCTGGCACAATTACACTTCAGATTTACTGAATGAGTATTTTCTGTCCATTTATTTGGGTTTCTTATCACTCTTTTAATTCCCAGCTAATATGAGTAGATTTTTTTTTTTTTTTATAACTGAATGTGTCATTCTCACATGCTTCACACAGATTGAAACTGTCTTCTTTGCAACCTTGTTTTCATATCTTAAGCAAACACTGAATGGACCAGAGACCTGCAGCAAAGAAGTCTGCAATGCCTTTGAAAATAAATATAACCATGCTGAAAGTGGCACAAACCTTTTCCCTTTTGGAAGTAGAATGGCAGAAGATGAAAAAGTGGGTGGATTGTTTTGCAATGAGTCTAGGTGAAAATAGAATCTGTTCTGCTGTCCTCTAAACATCAGTGAAATGCCTTATGTCATTAAAGGCAGATGTGCAGGAAGCAGGCTGGACTATTCTGCAGGCTGATAGCACAACTTAAATTCTGCCATTAGAATTAACAAGGTGAAGATAAAACAGCTCAAAGGGAAGTTTTCCAGAATAACTGGAAAATGATCAGCCATCGCTGACAACAAAATAAAGGAGCAAAGGGATTGTGGAGCACCTCTGCATTGTCCCAGATGAGGTTACAGAGAGTTAACTGTGAGAGTTAACTGTGTTAGTCAGCTGCGATGTCTCCTCCCCACATCCCTTGACACAGAACACACATGCAAATGCCCACATAGCAGGCAGTGGGGGAAGCTCCTCTCCTCAAAGGAGTTGGGCTCAGGTGCCAAGGAGCTGCTGAGATCAGCAGGAGCTGTATCCAGGAGCCCTCCAAGGGGCAACATCTCACTGCAGAGCCTGGCAGCTGGTCCTGCTTGCTGAGCATTGCATGGCCAACCCATGCCAGGAGACTCTGGTAGTTGTTCTGCACCGAGCTCAGCATTCAGAGCAGCATGATGTTGATCTAGGACCTCTGCCCCAGCTAAAGAAAGATTTTGTCATTTGAGTCACAGTGTTTCCCAGCTCAATATGTAGTGGGAACCTGGACCTAGGAGCCAGGCCTTCCAGAGAAATAAAATAGTGCTGATGAGCTGCACCTTGCCACTGCAAGATGCAATTGTTCCTCCAACAGTCTGCCGTGTTCTGGAAGGCATGCCTTCCAAACAGAGCATGGAGAATAGCACAGAGTGGAAAACCTGGCACAATTCTGAGATGCTTCATTAAAAAGTGAAGAAATTGTGTGAACTCCAGTTCGTTAGAAAACCTTAGGTTGGGCACTGATTTCTACTTTCAGATCTTATGAAGGTGAACAGTTTAAAGTGACATATTAAGAGAGTTCAGATGTTTGTTTTTCCAAGGGTGGCAGATATAATTGGAACTAGGAATCTTTCATAGACTCATATAATAAAAATAAGAAGCTGATAATTGTACAATTGTACAGTTCTTCTTGACACGTAACTTCCCCCCACTGCCCCGTATTACTGTAAATTGTTGAATTACTTTGTTGTGTACATGAGGTCTTTTTTTCCTGATAATTGTTCTAATAAAATTAATGATTTATAACAAAGTTACAAAATTATTTTACCATTCAGAAGCCATAGTAAGAGGTAATCATGTTGTGTGTTTGTAAATGATGGACGTTTTAATAACAGGAAAGTAGTTTTAAGAGGGTTTTATTATTGCTGCGAGAGAACAACTGAGTTTAAATTTACAGTAGTGAATATCAAATGCTGTAAATTTCAGAGTGAAAAAAGGTCACAGGTAAACTCTTTCCAATTGAGCATCACTGAAATGACAAAAGATGTAAAGCATTGAACTCTACCACATACCTTCAAGATATTTGTTGAAATACTTTTGTTGATGTTTCAAAGGTAACAGTTTCTGTTTTTCAGGAAATGTAGTCATCTGGGGCTAAAAATGATCACTTGTTCAGTTTTATTTTTGCTAAGTGAAAAGTATATTAGCTAAAATAAAGTCAATAAAAACACTTCACAGCCTGAAATTTCATATGGTCCATGAAGGTCTATTGTGACAACCTTAGAAAATGCCAGTAAAGGTTTATCTTAGTATCCAACATCAGAATTTTAAGTGTAAATCAAACTTTAGATCATAGAGTTGCAATTTAAGTGAGACAAATAGAGTATTTGGAAAGATAGATCATAATATAGAGAGGAAATTTGTTTAGCTTAATGCATTCATAAATATTTAAACTCATATGGCTTATGGAAAGAAGTTTGGGGAATGCACAAGAAACCTCATTAACATCTGCCTTTTTTTTCTCTTAGGAGAGACAGGCTAAAGAACCTTTTGTTTAGTCTGGGTATGATCTGGTCACTGATACTGTACATAGGAACCATATGTAACTTACACAGCATACTTAGAATCATATGTATTTATATAACATGTATACTAATAGGGCTTTCCATTTAAATAAAATCAACAAAATAAATCTTGAGAAAGGCAAACACAAATGAAAATGAGTAAAAGGTTCCCTAGAGAAACATCATGTATTAACTTTGCATTAAGTGCATTCATCTGTGCAATGGGTGGATTTATATCTACCACATAACATTGTGAGGATCTTTTTATTAATATTCGTAAAACCCTGTGACATTCTTTAATTAAAGAGGTATGCAAGTACCTGCTGGTGTTATTTATCCTTCAACAACTGACATTCATTCAGTTCATTCAGGATTCAGTTTTGCCCTTCGTCCTTGAAATGGTGTCTTATTCATCACAGAAAATATAGATCTAGATGCCAGAAAATTACCTATTTTAGCAAATTATGAAACAATCTGCTTTTTCCATGTCCAATACAAATATTTGCCCAGTTTATTGTTATAGATGCTATAATCTCTCCAGCAATTCAACTATATTGACTACATAACCTTAACAGTACAATCTTATCATCTGAATAATCATTGCTGCAAAAAAGGGGTTTTTCTTCTTCTTTCCTCTTTTTCATCTTTCCTGGCTATCCATTCCTTTTCTTCCATTTCCCCTTGTGGACCTTCTTCTTAGGACCTCTAATCATCCTGATTGCTCTCCATTGGGGTTGCTCATCTGATTGTTTAGCATCTTTATTGAAGTCTTCAAAACAGAAGGTGACTTTTTAGTAGAGGTTTTATTATACAAGCTAAAGTAATAAGATTGCTTTATGTACAGTCTTGCTACATATTATGTAGATCCTTAGTGTGATTGCTTGGGATGACATTATTGACTCATACTCAGCTCATAATTGACCCAAAAGTCCAGAGTCTTTTACAGGGCTTCTACCCAGCCACTAGTTACACATGTTGTATTTGCAGCTGATTATTCCTGTCTAAGTGTAGTATCCTGCATTTGAATCTCAATATTTCTTAATAAGAAAACACTGCAAGGCAGAAATTTTAGATCTGAGAAAAGGTCAGATATCCCTCTTCCTGTATAATATTTTTTTTTTCTGTCAGCACACACTGTTTGCTTTCATTACTTTTGCTAATGTAATCATTATTTCATACATTTATTAACTTCAAAAAGAATTGGATAAATAAAAATATTGAATAGTAAGGTCATCATTCAAACACTGATGAGCTTGAGACTACTCAAAGAAGAAAGCTTGGCAAAAGGAAGCAATACAGACAAAGGTATTTGTGTGCTCTTGTATTTGTATCTTAATTTAATGTGTTCTTAAGTGAGTAAATTATTCTTTATAAACTGTTTTCCACTTCTTTTGACTTTTCAGATCTGCTAGACTCACTTTTGTACACATCCAGCTTGAAGTGTTACTTATCTTTCCTTGAGACTGAAGTAGCCAACTACAGTGTGGTAAAATTATAGAAATGGGCTAAGTGTAAAGAAGAGAGATTCATCATAAAAGCCTTTAAAACAATTGGTCTTGTACAATATATTGTATGATAGAATTTTATTTATTTTAGTGTATAGAAGAAAACTCATAGTTCTAGAGAAAAAAAAGCATAATATATAGTGTTAAGATTTTTAACCATTTGACTTCATCTTTGGTTAGCTGGTAAAAATCAGAGACACATAACACTGATTAGCTATTTCTACAAGGAAAATACATTCATTAAGCCTACCATGTGAGACACTGATGTAACAAGAGCAGTCAATCAAAGATAAAGTGGAGCTCTACAATGAAAGAATTAATTCAGACACTAATAGGCAAGAGGAAAAATCTTACATCCTGAAGTACGAGATTACTAGCCATAGCAACATAAACAAACACTTCTTGAAGCATTTATTTTCCAGTGATATCAGATTATTTGCCAGGGAAGCAGATGAGGATATAGATTACGTTGTATGTGTCTTATTTTTAGAACCACTTTTTGTTGTTGTTGTTGTTGATTTCTCTTCCAAATGGCACTCTTTACTGAAAGAAATGGTCCACAGTCCAGTCATCATGTGCATATACACAGTTAGCAGAGTCCTCACAGCAGGCCTTTTGTTCTCTTATAAACATAGTGCATTTGAATAAACTGGAGTGAGGAAAAGAAGCCTAATATAATGCTTTTGCTCTGAATAGTGCTGTCAATATCTGGAAAGAACTTCTCTGTAGTCTGCGTTCTTTACTTTTTTAAAATGGCCATATGCTTCAGGAACTCTGTTAATAAACTGCACACAAAGCTGGAGAGATGAAGCAGCAATCAAGGTTGTGTGTGCTTGTCAGATGTATTAATATGTTTTGCTAATTTAAAAAAATGGGATTTAGTTTTGTAAAGCCTGTTCTCCAGTGAATGGAAAGAATCTATGTTGATTAAGAAGCAGCTAAAAGAACTTCAGTTTGAAAGGATAGACACTTTCTAGAGAAACCAAGAAACGTGACTGTTGCCTTTGGCTGGTCTACAGAGGAATGGTCTTATCACTAGACTAGAAAGAATTCTGGAGATGTAATAGCTGCTGGAATGTGGTGGAAATTAATGTCTCAGCAAATGATCTTAGAACAGTAAGCATTCAAGTTCATGACAAAAACTTCTCACCTTTCCTTCTAAGCCACATATATGAGATTATTAATGAAAAACAGGCCATCTCTTTAACATATATATAACATCTTGCTCTTGATCTTGTTTTTTAACTGACCATAGCCTTGTTTCTGTGATCCTACCTTTCTAAAGCAAACAGAAAAAAAATTATCAGCTGAAGCTGGTGTATGGCCAAATGAATTTTGGATTCTGATTTTAAATAAAAAATACTCCAGAGAATTTTATGCAAAATTGTTAACTTATTTATCTGCGTGTTTGCTAATGTTACATCTCCAGGTGTTTTTGTTTGTTTGTTTGTTTGTTTGTTTAATATTAAAGGAACTGTAACTATCTTGGGATATGTGATAGTCAGTAATTTTTCTTCTATGAACTCAGTTACACAAAACACTAAGTACATGCATGGTTTAATCTCCAGGATAGTTCCATTCTACTGATTTGCTCGATCAGGGTCTTTATTATTTTATTGCCTAAAACCTCCACTTGCCATCTCAGGAGCTACATATACCCTTACATGGGACAGGACTTCATAACTATCACATTATGTAGTCTTTCCTCTTTTCCAATTAATCCAATGTCACTAAATTTTTGTTTCTCTGTAGGCACAATGGAATTGCTCATAGATTTTGAAGTTATAATACTGTGATATGAGGAATACAATGCTTTAACTTGTCTAATGTAATTGGAGAATAAAGGCTTGTTTACCCCAGGTTGAATTCTGAAAAAAACCCTCTTCAATTCTGTAGGTTTTCATGGTAGTCCAGTTAGAAAGAATGAGAATGCATGGTTTGTAGAGTAGTCATAACACAGGGCACCAACAGAACTGATATCCTTGGAAATGTAAGTCTCATATGACTTCAATATGTTTGCTTTTCTGCATGGTAATGTCTTCTATTTTTAAATTTAGGTGTAAGCTCCTGTCATGATTTAACCCCATTTGGTAACCAAGCACCACACAGCCGCATACTCACCCTCCAATCCTCCATGTGATAGGGGAGAGAATTGGAACGGCAAAAGTAAGAAAACTCATAGGTTGAGACAAGAACAGTTTAATGGTTGAAATATGAAATACTACTACTACTACTAGTAGTAGTAATAGTAATAATAATAATAAAATTGTAATGAAAAGAACAAAAAGAGAGAGAGAAACAAAACCCAGGAAAAAAAAGTGATGCAACCATGGACTGACTACTGCCCAGCCAGTCCCTGAGCATGAATGGATTATTCCTTTGGCCAGTCTGGGTCAGCTGTCCCAGCTATTCTTCCTCTCAGCTTCTTGTACACCTCCTCACTGGCAGAACATGGGAAGCTGAAAAGTCTTGGACTTAGTATAAGCATCACTTAGCAACAACTGAAACATCAGTGCGTTATCACATTATTCTCATGCTAACTCCAAACCACAGCACTATAACAGCTACTAGGAGGAAAATTAACTCTATCCCAGCTGAAACCAGGACAGCTGCCTACATGTATATATTTATACATTAAATATATAAACACACCTTACACACACTACATATACACATTAAACAAGCACACACATATATACACTTTATATATATTTAGTGTATATGTTTATGTATAAATAAACATATATCTATGTTTAGACCTTCTTTGCATTCAATTACATCTTTTTAATCTTTGTTGATAACATATTCAATGCCGGTAGTCAGTATATCACAATGTACTAGAATGAATGGTCAGGCATTTTGTTACATTTTAGCATTGAGAAATGCATCATATTAAGTAAAACTTGAGACAGATCTAGAGCTAACATTCTGTGTCATCTCTTCACCATAGATCACTAGCACACTTCTTGCAGCTCTCCGAAAAGATTGCATGAAAAACAAGAAGTTCCTTCCAAGATCTGCAGGAAGGTTATGGTGTTACATTGAGCAAGGCATGTAAATGTGGATGGTTTTCCTGTCTCTGGGATAAGTATAATTTTTCTTCTTGTTCTGGTTCTGGTTTCCTCTCCAGACACAGTGGGAGCCATCCCTTTCCTCCGATCACTGACATAATGCACTACATTATTGGTGCAGGTCTTTCATGTAGGAGGCTGAGGAGAAATGCTAGGATGATGTTGCCATGGCAAGAGGCAGTCCCTGCCCTGTAATGTTTACACTGCATTGTGAATGCCATGCACGAGCTCCACTTTTTATCTTTTTTGTATAATCAGTGATTAATTTACTGTGACTTAATTCTCAACAATGTCTTTAGACTTTGCATACTTCATTTAAAGGCTACATGTTTATTATCTTCAAATTCTTGTAAAGATATCTGCAGGGAAAAAGAAAATTTAAAAGCACCTTTCTCAGTAGTGACAGGGGCATAAAAGGAGGTAGTTTTGTTTGTTTGTTTGTTTGTTTTGTGGGCATTCAATCTCTTTATGAGCAGAGAATTTTCCAAACAACTGCACTACATAGCATACATCAAAATTTAACCACTTGATCAGGAGTCAAAGGCAAGTCCTGTCAGACTGCTATTTCTTACCAATGTATTTTGGACCATTTCCATGGACTGATGGAGGGCCTGGCTGTACCTCAAGGTGACACAGTATGCAGAAGGAAAGAAGACAAGGGAACTGAATGCATCACCAGGCAGAAGGGCCTGTCTTTCAGCTGGTGAAGCAGCACTGACAGCCCTGCAGGGATCAGTGAGCTACTTTTGTACACGAAGGTGAGGTACCAGGAGGGCTGTTGATGACAAGAACAGAGTAGAGGGGAATTTTTCTTGTAGGTAAGTCTAGTTGCAGAGGCTACCCTTGATACCTAGGGAGAGTTAGAGTTACCATAGCTCAGTGCAGACAACATCGCCTCAGACAGGAGAGAAGAGAAAAAAAAAAAAAAAACAAACCAGACTTTAGGATTCTTACTGAATGATATTAGGTGATTCCTCCCTCCTCTGTTCTTGTGAGAACCCCACCTGCAGTACTGCATCCATCTTGGCCTCCAACATAAAAAGGTCATGGACCTGTTGGAGCGAGTCCAGAGGAGGCCACGAAGATGCTCAGAGGGCTGGAGCACCTCTGCTATGGGGACAGGCTGAGAGAGTTGGGCTTGTTCAGCCTGGAGAAGAGAAGGCTCCGGGGAGACCTTATTGCAGCCTTCCAGTACCTGAAGGGGCTACAAGGAAGCTGGGGGGGACTTTTTACAAGGGCCTGTAGTGACAGGACAAGGGGTAATGGGTTTAAATTGGAAGTGGGGAGACATTTTTGATATAAGGAAGACATTTTTCATGGTGGTGAGGCACTGGAACAGATTTCCCAGAGAAGCTCTGGATGCCCTGTCCCAGGAAGTGTTCAAGCCAGGTTGGATAGGGCTTTGAGCAACCTGACCTAGTGGAGGGTATCCCTGCCCATGGACGCGGGGTTTGAACTAGATGATCTTGAAGGTGCCTTCCAACACAAACCATTCTATGATTTTACAATTCTATGATTCTATGACTCTATGATTGTATTATTTGAAAAGGGAAAATCTAAGAATTAAACAGTTTGTTTAAAAATCAGTAAACTGAAAAAAAAAAAACCCAAACCTCTTTATTAATTCATCTATTGGATCAGCATATTTTTTCATTTGTACCCTTTCTGGCCCATACACTAGTCTTTATAATGCACAGAGCAAAGGGATCATTTCCCTGTTAGAGGTGGCTCGGGGTCTGCTGGCAACAAGAGAGCTTTTAACATGATTTCAGTTGCAAGAGGGGGATTTTGCTTATACCTTGCCTGCATTCCTCCCCCTTGAGTCAGATGACACCATCAAGTATTGCAATCAGAGTACCTTTTCTAGCTCTTTTGCAGTGTTTTCTTAACTGACAGTTTTATGTTAGGATCTTTATCAAATGATAGTGCTTTACAGTGTTATTGAATTAAAAGGGGATTATTGTGTTTCACACATGAAAGGGTACTGAGAGTTACCAGTAAAATGAAAATTTCTGAAGGCAATATTTTACAGTATATGTTATAGCTGTTCATATCTCTCTATACTTTCAAAGCGAATAGCTTTCTGTTGTACTGTCCTATATAAAATGAGGAAATACATAACTGGATTTGCCACAGTGACTATAGGATGAAGGTGATGAAATTATTCAAACCAGAAACCATATGCTGTCTTCAGCACTAGTGAAAGAGAGAGACTGTTTTGTTGGTATTAAAATAACAAAAGACAACTGAGTATCTTAATTTAGACATCTAGTACATTAACAT
>NW_010258558.1:25585-32685 GCF_000690775.1 Eurypyga helias
ATGGTATGGAAAATACCCACATCTGCAAAAGTATATATTGGTTAAAGAACAGGGAGAAACTTGAAAATCCTGTTGTTTCTATTTCCTGCCCATTTCTTCTTTCCAGTTTATTTTCATGAATGGAAGTGGCACTGCTGTAATTCTCAGCTTTTCAACACTATTTACTGTTTAAGGAGATCATTTTTATAATATCTACATAGCAAGCAGTATAAATAGGTAAAATTAACTAGATTTTGTTCATCTGATCAATAGGAATCATAGAAATATTTAGATTGATAAAGACCTTAAGATCAAGTCCAACAATTAACCTTACACTACCAAGTCCACCAGTAAACCATGTCCATAAATGCCGCATCTACAAGTCTTTTAAATATCTTCAGGGATGGTGACTCAACCACTTTTATGGGCAGCCTGTTGGAATGTCTGCCAACCTTTTTGGTGAACAACTTTTTCCTAATATCCAACCTAAACCTCCCCTGGTAGAACCTGAGGTCCCTTTCTCTCCTCCTATCCCTTGTTACTTGAGAGAAGAGACCAATACCCACCTCACTACACCCTGTAGTCCTTTCAGTTCCCTTCCAACACAAACCATTCTATGACTCTATGATAGTAAAGATCAATAACGTCTCTCCTGAGCCTCCTTTTCTCCAGGCTAAACAACCCCAGTTCCCTCAACTGCTCCTTATAAGACTTATGCTCTAGACTCTTCAGCAGAGTCATTGCTCTCCATTGTATGAGCTCCAATGCCTTAATGTCTTTCTTGTAGTTAGGGGCCCAAAACTGGACCTAGTCCTGCTGGTCACACTATTTCTGATACAAACAAAAATGCTATTGACCTGCTTGGCAACCTGGGCACACTGCCAGCTCATATTCAGCTGGCTGTCAACCAACACCCCCAGATTCGTCGCTGTCAGGCGGCTTTCCAGCCGCTGTCTCCCAAGCCTGTAGCATTGCATGGGGGTTTTGTGACCCAAGTGCAGGACCTGGCACTTGGTCTTTTTGAATCTCATGCAGATGGCGTTGACCCATGGATACAGCCTGTCCAGATCCCTCTGAAGAGTCTTTCTACCCACAACAACATCAAGACTCCCACCCAACTTGGCGTCACCAGCAAACTTACTGATGTTAAACAGAACTGAGCCTTGGGGAACACCAGCTGTGATCAGCCACCAACTGGATTTAACTCTGTCACCACAACTCTTTTGGCTTGACCATTCAGTGAGATCTTACCCAATGAAGAGTACACCCATCCAAGATATAAACAGCCAGTTTCTCCAAGAGATTGCTCTGGGAAATGGTGTCAAAGTCTTTATTGAAGTACAGGTAGACAACATCCACAGCCTTCCCCTCATCAACTAAGTGGGTTTCATTGTCATGGAAGGAGATCAGATTAGTCAAGCAGGACCTGCATTTCATAAACCCATTTGACAGCAAAGACCTCAAAACCAAAGAACTTCCTTAGCTGTAGTGTTAATCTTGCCCAGACCATGTGAAAGGAAAGATAAAGTAACTAGATCAAAATGGCCATAGATAAGGTGGCTGTGGCATTCCTCCGCCCCTTTCAGCCATGCATCAGCCAAATCTGGGCAGCCAAACTTGTGCTGGAAGCCTTGCCCAGTCCTGCACTAACCCCAACTCTCAGAGTTAATAACCTTTAAGTGCAGCTCTGCAATTATTTTTAATGCAGATGCAGTCTATAAAGTAAAGACTTAGATCTGCAAAAGTTGTTCAAATTCAAAATCCGTGTTCAGGGCCAATGTCTAGTTACGTTGTTTGTTAGCAGAACTTGGAATTAAATGCAGGTTTAACAGCCTTTTGTATTTTTCTGCTCTCTGCCATTTAAGAAGTTTCAGCACTCCACAGCTGTCAAGTAAAACACATTTCATCCTGCAGAATAGTGAAAGGAGAAAATCTATTCTGTATAATATATGACCAGTCCCTGTTATTACATTTATTGTGTCTTCACTTATGAGGAGATAGTAGACAGTGTGTCATAACAGAAAGGTTATCCATCACATATCCTCCTCCATATATAGCTGTGAAGTATTTAGGTGTGTGTTTGCATATCCACATTCATATAAAGACAGATGAAAGACTTGACTCAGGACTTCTCAAGCCCACAAGTCCATTCCCTACAATGTAGCAAGATGGTACATTATCCCTAAATCTTAGTGACTGATGTTATCTCTTTAACCTTGAAGATCTCCAGTGAAGATGACCAAACAAGCTCCCCCTTTATTCCCTGAGGCTTAGACTTATAAAGATTTCGTGTTTATCTAAAGCATACTTTCTTTGCTGTAGCTTCCCAGTAAACCTACTAGTTGGCAGCCAATGAAGACTAAGCAAGAATAATTGCTTATTCTTCCTTTTGTTATATTCCCTAACATATTTTGTTAGTTATCATGTCTCCTCTCCACTTTTTTTTTTTTTCTTTTTCTAGATGGTGTCTTCTGGGACCTGTTTTCTAAATGTTTAATCATTTTTTGTTTTTCTCTGAACTCCCTAATTTGCCTGTCATTTTTCAAATGTGATTCTTAAAAGTGAATGTAGGACTCCAACTGATGCTTAATAAACACCAAGTAGAACAGGATAATTAACTTATTTGGTTTTAGATTTATTACACTTAATACAGCTTAATACACTGTAGCATTTGCCTCCCTTCCACTTTTTGTTGTTGTTGTTGTTGTTGTGAAAGTGCTGTTTGTTTGACTCATAAGTATTTTGTCATCCAGCACAAACTCCTGTCCTGGTCCATCTATTTCACTGCTTGCACATTTGAACACATGGTTCTTCCTTCACCTTTACACTTCAGTTACACATAGTGCCTGTTGGAGAGGATTTTTTGCTAATTCTAGTTGTTAAGTAGTATGATTTTATTAGTGCGAGTTAAAACCTATTAAAATTCCTCTGTATGTACCCTCCAAAGATTTTATTGTCTTTCAGATTCAAATCAGCTGTGAATTGGTTTAGTGTGTATTCTTTAATATCTCACACAGGGGCTAACCAAAAAATTTCATGTTCTAGGGTGGACTCCATACAGAAACTCACTTGATATTCATGTCCATATGACACCAGATGGGTCAATAATTATTTTCAGTAATTTACTTGCTTTGACTAACTGAGGAGAATTTAATTCCTTCAATCCTCCTATTGACTTCAGCTGAACTACTTGTAGACTAAAATAAGTTTAGTACTAGTAACTCATAATTTCTTTCTTTGCTGTTACTAATCAGCTGAATAAATGAATCTGTTGGGGCCCTCTATCAAAGCTTCCCTACTGTTCCTAGCAGGTAAACTTCTGAGTCACACTAACAACTAAGTAAAATAAAAAGTTTTGGAGACTCTCTGGCTTATCAAACAAATGCATGAGATAGGATTTATGATTCTTTTGTGTGTGTGTGACAGGGAGAAAGAGTGGCTGGGGGAAGTAGCGATTTGAAGGTGTGCAGGAAAAAAGGACATGCTGGCAAGTTTTCAACTGCCTGTGTGTTCAAAGATGACAGGTGTGTTACTCGGGAATTTCCATGTGGCCCAAAGGTAAAAAATAGATTGATTTCGCTCCTTTGTGCTCACTTTCTTTTTATCAGAGCACTTAAAAAATTTAATCCTTGTGAGGAGTGATAGGTCATGCATCCCTTTGACAGATTTCTGTTGCAGAAATGTTAGGAGGACAGTGGGTTTTCCCCTTGGCTAGCTAATAAAATAAGTCATATTCTGCTATTGCTAGTAAATATTTTTAAACCCCAAAATAAACAGAGTAAGAAAATATGTCACAAGCACTTTTAGAATTCATTTAGGTTTCAGCTGTCTCTGCAGTCTCCATGCTGTGATATCTAAAATGTTATGGGTATTATAAAGGCATTACAGTCAAACCTTTTTCATTCCAATCTTCAGTTGGAACATCTACAAAAAGCAAGAAAAAGCATAGGCATGGAGAGGATCCTGGGGTAATTTAGCCCATTCTTCTGACATACATTTATATTAGATTATCTCACTGATCAAAGCTATGAAAATAACATCATATTTAAAAACAGTAAAATAGTAACTGCTTATACATCCAGTGGCCATAGAAGACAATTAACTAGTGGCCAACAGCATTTTTATTTGCTTGTATAAATATTAATTCATGTTCATGATTTTAAATGCCTATACCTAAAATTTCCCTCAGCATCTTTGATTAAAGAATTGAGAGAGAATGATTAGATTAAAATTTAATCTTTCATTCCTTTAAAAATATAATTCAATGATTCTGGAGACAAAGTATGATGCCATTCTTTCAGGTGTGAATATAGACTTTCCTACTGCTAGTCTGCATAGTGCTGAACTTCTGAACAAGTATTTACACAGTAAACAAACTATAAAATATTATAAAACGGATGGATGATACAGTGCCTTCTGTTATGGAAAGGGACCAAAAAAACCCAAAAGGGTATGTATTTTATGTTATTTTTCAGTGAAGTTGCTTTCAAGGCACAGTAAGAGACAGTAAGCTTATGTGCTTTCACTGCAGTAACTTAGATAATCACTTGATGCACCCTAAATTTTTTACTAGGTTTTTTTTTTTAATAGATACTATACAGAGCTTATACATCAGAAAAGAAATGTTAAATTGTTCTCTGTCTTAGTAGTCCAGCTTCATTTTACAGTCTGCTTTGCATATAGCATCTCAACCCATGTCCCACTGAGCTAAAGTTATTGATATTGTGCTGAAAAGAAGTGCAGATGAGCAGTAGACTTTCAACTTCTGTTGAAATTTCAGCTAGGGGCTAGCAGGTAGAAAGATTCAAGAAGTGAAGACAAAGAAAGGCAGGCACTTAACCAACCTCAAGGATTTGGTGTTCCTTCCTCTAAGACTCAGGGGAAATGATACTATAAATCCAAGCTCCTTCTGCCATGCCTATTTAGGCTGCAAATTCTGGCACTCAGCCTGTAAAGCAACACCTAACGCTGTGAGATTATCTTTTGCTCGTGGGCTTTCATTCTGCTATTGTAATGCAAACAGTGACAGTATTTTAGGCTGCTGCTATTACCATTTTCTGATTTTAAAAAAGAAAAATAAATGTTTAGTGCCATTTCTACAGTAATTATTTTGTATTATAAAATTTTAGCCTACAAAATTTGAGATTAATGTCTGGCTCTTCCAAGTTAACTTGAATTTCCAAACTGGAAGTTTAGTCATTCTCTGTGGATTCTGATGACTTACCAAAGATAGCAATCATTTGATTGCCTCATGCTGAGATGGATTATGTTATGAGTTATATAATGCTATTTGGGTTTATGAATGTCAGTAATAAACAACAAAAGAAAGTCTCCTGAGTGAGCTTACCAAGAAAAGTCCAAATCGGCCTCTAGGAGAACAAAGCACTGGTTCTCACTGTCAAAAATGAGAAGTCAGGCAGAGTTCAGCAGCCTCTAATCAGGCCATCACTAATTTCTGAACATGAAGACAGCACAATAGAAACAGATTCACTTAAAGAACAAAAAATCTCAGGAGATATTTTGCTAAAGTTTACATAAGATTTTCAGACATTTGGAAGTGGAATTTTGGCTTCTGAAGGAAAAAAAAAAATCCAATACATTTTCCTAGTTCTCAAATTGTTAAACATAACCATATGGGTAATTCTATATGAGATGAACTCATAAAGAAGAACCTAAGTGCTTTATTATATAAAGGCAAGCTGGAAGTCTATTGCAGAGCCAAGACTTGAACCTAAATATCCTTTACAACAAATTCTTTCAAACAAGCTGGGGTTCACTTTCCTGACTAGTTCTTTTATTAAAATACACATATGCATATAAAACAAGTGATCTGTGTTCTGTAGTATTGACAGGATATTTGTGTTTCTAGTAAACAGTCAAGAGCCCTAACCCCAAAACCCTTATGTGTAGATATTTGCTAATGCACTTTTTAGATATTTGCTTTAAGTCACTTCTTAGATAGCTTAAAATGATCTACAGTCTAGCTCCTAAGGCTTGTTGAAGCTTGCAGCACAGTCTTCAAAGAGTGAAATATCATTAAAAAGAAGCCAAGTACAGAAGTATCTGAAAGCTTTCTCTGAAAAAAAAAAAAAAAATCCATAGATAATTTCTTGTTGTGAAGATCAGCTTTTTTCCGAGCAAGTTTCAAATTATTTACTAGTTTATCTGTAACTGATGTAAAACACTGCCAAGCAATCATTTCTCTAGTGTCTTCTTGGTATCCTCAGGCAGAGTTTGTTGTGACCAAGAGGACTTTTGCTGTCTTAAAAGCCACTTCTTAAAATGCTAACAGTCAAATTAAAATAATACTGATTTTTTTTAATAAATGAAAGCTTTCCAAATTTTTTGATTCACAACTTTTCAAGTAAGCTGCCATGTTATTTTTGCTGATATGATAGCTATATTCAGTGCTGAACATCACTGTTGTCAAATGTACTGATAATTCCTCTGATGTCAGTGACAGAAAGATTGTGTCTTGTCGGTAAGGAAAGCAGATGCCTTGGGCATGTTGAAAATGAGAAATTAGATTCCCCTAGGAGAGCAACCATGTGAGAACTCTGAGTAGTTACCTCTCAAGTAGGAATTGGTGAACTGATTTATAAAAAATGAGAACGGACACCTTTGCTTAAAAGTAGAGTCAAGTATGCAGAATAGTTTGCAGAAGTTTATGTGCATTTATTATTTTCATTTGTTTTTTTCTGTTTGTGTTCTTCTGTTTTCCTTTAGAAAGGTTTAGCATGGGCATTTGTCAAGGAAGAGAGTCTTAGTATGCAGCTTCAGATGTAGATAGATTAAAGGTTTAAGCGACATTAAGTTCACTCGTGCTTCAGTACAAAGAAATTTAATTAAATATGCAAGTGTTTACTGCTTGGCTAATTCACTAAAGTTTCTTAAATCCTTTTGAAATATTTTCCAAAACAGACTTAGTATTTCAGAAATTGCTCGAAGATGCTGGATTCTCTGGTTCTGATCCAGCAAAGTCCAGGAGGCGGATGTAGCTTTCAGCTGCGCACTGGGATAATTTACACACCACAATGGAGTGTATGCTGAGAGGGTTTGCTGGAATAGATACTGGAGTACTTGGCTGATTGAGGCTTCCAGGGTCATTGCTTCATTTGTGC
>NW_010258558.1:32768-54157 GCF_000690775.1 Eurypyga helias
GCTATTGTTTGAGTCAAAATCAGATTGAAGACAGACTCCTTCTCTGTTACCTACCCTGTTGACATTCAGTTCTCCTGCTAAGTCTATCCTTTTCCAGCATTGCACAGATCTATTTGAATAGAAATGAATCATAGAATCACAGACTGGTTTGGGTTGGAAGGGACATTAAAGACCACCTAGTTCCAACCCCCCTGCCATGGGCAGGGACACCTTCCCCTGGACCAAGTTGCTCAAAGCCTCATCCAGCCTGGCCTTGAACACTTCCAGGGATGGGGCATCCACAGCTTCTCTGGGCAACCTGTTCCAGTGCCTCACCACCCTCTCCATGAAGAACTTCTTGATATCAAATCTAAATCTCCCCACTTTCAATTTAAACCCATTTCCCCTTGTCCTGTCACTACAGGCCCTTGTAAAGAGTCCACCTCTAACTTCCTTGTAGGCCCCTTCAGGTACTGGAAGGCTGCAATAAGGTCTCCCCGGAGCCTTCTCTTCTCCAGGCTGAACAAGCCCAACTCTCTCAGCCTGTCCCCATAGCAGAGGGGCTCCAGCCCTATGATCATCTTTGTGACCTCCTCTGGACTCGCTCCAAACAGTCTATATCCTTCTGATGTTGTGGGGTACACAGATGGAAGCAGCACTGCAGGTGGGGTCTCACAAGAGCAGAGTAGAAGGGGAGAATCACTTCCCTCGACCTGCTGGCCACACTTCTCTGGATACAGCCCAGGATACGGTTGGCTTTCTGGGCTGCCAGTGCACACAGCCGGCTCATGTCCAGCTTTTCATTCACCAGTACCCCCAAGTTCTTCTCAGGGGTGCAAATAGAATTAATTGAATTTAAGCTTACTGGCAGCTCTTATTTTCATACTAGGGTAACTTGGTGTTATAAAAGTTGAAAACACATAGGTTCTTATTCTTAACTTAATGCCAGAATATGTTAGACAGGATTGGGACTTATAAATATCAGCTAAAGGATGGTTCTAATTTAAATGTAAACATTTTAATAAAAAGTCCTGCTGGCTGGAGGCTGTATATTTACTGGAGAGGATCAACATTTTAAGCACTTCAGAAAAGTGAGGAGTCTTTCTTTAAAGGTAGAATCCCAAAGAAGAAATGGAAATACATACCACATAGAGAGTGATGTTCTGGACTTACAGACAGATTAGGAAAAATGTGAAGAATTGAGAAAGGAAAATAATTAAGGACAAAGAGGTTATCCCGTATCTATGTTTTATTTCATACATGAGCAATAAGAAGACTGTTCAAGGGGGAAGAATGTAAGAAAGAATGAATTACATTATGTTAGGTAAAATATTAGCTAGAAATAAATCTGTTCCAGTGATGAATAAGAATTTACTATTATCTGTTATTATTCTAAAATATTTAGAGTGGATGTTGTTTCTTATTTTTCATTTCTCATATTTTGAAAATTAACATCAGAATCGTTTTTCATGGTTTGATGTGTTTCTACATATCTGCACAGCACTTGACCCAAAAAACATCTGTTTTATCAACTCTAGAGCAGAACTGGATGTTCTTGTGAAAAATGTGGCTTCAGAGATGGCTCCGTAAGTAATTTCTGAATTCCACTATGGAAAGTTTCTCTGTTATGGTTTAACACCATTAGGCATCTAAGTCTCACACAGCTGCTCACTCATTCTCCCTCAGTGGGATGAGGAAGGGAATCAGAAAAGTGAGAAAATTCCTGGGTTGAGATAAAGGCAGTATAATAGGTAAAGCAAAAGCCACATGTGAAAGCAAAGTAAACCAGTGATTCATTTTCCACTTCCCGTCAGCAGGCAGGTGTTCAGCCATCTCCAGGAAAGCAGGGATCCATCACACGTAATTGTTACTTGGGAGGGCAAAATGGCATCAGTCTGAATATCCCCCCCTTCCTTCTTCCCCCAGCTTTATATGCTGAACATGATGTCATATGGTATGGAATATCCCTTTGGTCATTTGGGATCAGCCGGCCTGGCTGTGTCCCCTCCCAACTCCTTGTGCACCCCTAGCCTACTTGCTCAGCAGTAACTAAAACATCCCTGTGTTATCAATACTGTTTTTCAGCATAAACCCAAAACACAGATCCAGGAAGCTCTTAGAATTCAGTGGAAAAGAACAGTTTGTGCAAGGATCCATAATTCAACAATAAAGGGTGTTTAGTTTCAGGTATGAATAAAAATGATGATGAAAGAATCTCCAACACTGAGTTTGGAAAAAGGAGGAATTAAAAGATTAGTGCAGTGTCTTCTATCCTGACAAGTCTGGGATTCCTTTGCATATTGTTGGGTAGAGTCTGTGAGAGCGTGGTGCGAAGCAAAATGTCATGTGCAGTAAGGGCTAACAAATATGGAAAAAAAAAAAAGAATTATGGCCATATCTATAACTCATAAAAAGAGATGGGATTATTTTCTTGATCTGAAAAGGATATAAGACTTAGTCCTGTGTCTACAAAGGGCAAATGTGGCCTGGGAACATACAAGTTGACTGGCTCTTATCTCAGTAAGTAGAAACAAATTTTAGGAAAAAAAAACCAAAACCAAAACCAACCAATCAACCAAACAAACAAAAAAAAAATACCCCAAACCAACCAACCAACCAAAAAACCACAACAAAACCAAAACAAAAACCAAACACACCAGGAAAAAAAAGCCAACAAAACTTTTATTTTAATCTTCATAAATCTAGTTCTGTGTTGACCAATTTGCTGGAAAAAAATATTGCACTTTTTGTATATAGTTTTTCTTCATATATCCATAGCTTAACTTCTTCACAACCTTTCCTTGGTTTACTTTTTCAGATCAACTACTTCTCTTTGATATCTTGTAATCTTTCACTACTCAGACAGTGGCTAAAATGATACTATACAGTAAAAGGTCTTATTTCAACAAGAGTATTATTTAGCATTTTTATTTCTTCCTTTAGGTGTTGAAAATATATTAAAAAACAGACGAATGACATTAGGAATGAAATATCAAGATTTGATTTATGAACCTGGGAGAAAATTTCAAATAGTACAGTTGGGTTTTTAATGTGACTCCATGTTTTAACCACTCAAGAAGATCTTTTTTCTTAGATGTAATTAATATCATAATAAGGTGAACTGATACTTCAGGTTTGTTTTAATTTTGACATCAGAAAGATTGTTATTCTAGGTAGAGATTTAAATTTGTCACTATTCATGTTTGTGAAGGTTAAGAAAATATGCCACAATACACTACTGTGAGCGTGCGTGGAGAAGCTTGTAATTTTCTCCTTCAATTCTCCCTGAAATCCAGAGGAATGCATGATGCCTGATAAGTATGTATGGAGTAACGGCTGGTATAATGCAGGAGTCTGGTTCATAAGAGGGCATGTCTAACCATAACACAGCAGCAGTGGCTCTTGACCCCCTCTAGGGAACTTGTTCAAAGTTTGGAGATTCCCCATCCCAGCGCAGGTATGGCTCAGCTGCTGTGCTTGTGTAGGAGCTGCTGGAGACCAGTAGTTTATAGTCAGATTTATGAAGGCAAACTGGCACCAACTTCATTTTTTCTTGCAATACCAGGTGTAGACCACCAAGGATAAGTGATGGCAGCATCTCTAAATAAAGAATGGACATATCTGAGACAGAAATGGGATGAGCAGCTGCAGCAGAAACCACAGCAATCACATGTGACTCACGAATCTTAATCCTATTCTCATTATGAAATGTATGTTCCTACAACTAAAGAAGGGTTTTCTCCCTGTTGCTTTCTTTTTCTTTTCTTCTTCTTTTGGTATATAGTAGAGTGTCTGAAGTATTCAGGTTCTTGAAATTTTAAATATGTCGTGATGTAAACCGTGGCTTAATGTTATCCATAAGGTACTGTCACAAGACAGTTGCAATTGGCTGAAGTTTTTGACTGCTGCAGTACAGAAGTTTGTTTCTAGGACAGAGTGATTACCATCTGGCCTGCTGCATGAAATTAATCCCCCTGAATTAATCATTGTTCCTGTGATCAGGGCCAAGAGTTTTGACTCTGGATCCATTCTAATTCAAAGTGGTTGTAGCTAGGAACTAATTTTTGGTGGCTCACTATACTACTGACCCCTGCCAGCCTAAATTGTGAGTGACAATATCTAAGGTGCAGCTTCAGCTATGCATGAGAAAGCAAAGCACCTCTTTGTTGCCTTCTTTACCACCCATTTGCTGAGTTACAGGAATCTTGGGTGAACCTTCTTTACTAACTCTCTGCAGTTCAGCTCTTCTCTAATATCTGACCCATCCTCAAGCTCATTCCCTCTCTCTGTGGGCTCTTGTAAGCAGGATTTCAAGAACTTTATATGCTAGGAAGCAGAGGCTGTTTTATATTACTTCACAGTTTCATTGCCCCCTCTGAAGACACATGTTCTCCAGTTCTCTGTTAGCTACTGTAATTGGGCATCTAATGGTCAGAGCTAATATCTCTGGGAAAACCTCTTAGGCAAATAAAGCAAATGTGTCTCAATCAGGAAGTAACTCAACGCATTTGTTGTTACTCACAGTAATTGCTTCAGCCTGTTGTTGCAGGCGGTTGGTCTGCGGCAGCCTGTTCAGGAACAACATTGCTACCTGGCAACATTATTATTAGCCCTGGAGATGTCAGATGCCTTCTCCAAGTGTATAGAGGCAGATATGCACAGAAGCAAACTGAAAGGCAGGGAGTTGAAGAGGAATTTAACTTTCATACTTAGTGGAGTAGGAGACGATTCCCTGGGCAGCCCCTATTAGAGAGCCTTCATCGTTCTCCTTTCTCTTATTTTTAAGAGAAAAAAAAAAAAAACCCAACAAAAAAAACAAACAAAATTCCAAATGAAGTTGCTAAACTAGAGATAGAGGTGGTTAAAATGGTCTAGTCATATTTTCCTCCACAACAGCAGCTAAAAGATTTGTATTTCATGAAAATTTTAAGACATCTGTTTCGTAGTGAAGACGTGAACCATTGCTTAGCAGTGAATGCAATCAGTAATGTATGTATTGACAGAACATATGAAAGTGGACGTGCGTGCGGTAAAATTTGGAATAGATGTTTCCAGGTGGAGAGCTAGCCTTTCAAATAATTCCTGATGTCTTCTTCAGAATAAATCAGGGCATGTAGATTTCTTATTCAGTTTAATCCTGAGGACAAAATGTTTTGTGAATTGTGCTATGGGGTGGGGTTTTGTTTGGTTGTTTTGTTTTGTTTTGTTTTTAAATGCAGGTAATCACATGTGTGGGAGCCTCTTAGCCATATGCAGTCTCACAGATTTCACCACTGGCTCAGATACAGCAATCTTAAACTTTGCCAAATCACAAAAGTCCTAAGTATGACAGAATAAAGCAAGAGAATATTGATTTGCCTCAGGCATTTTGTTTAAACTCCTACAGTAGGCTGTACTTAGCGCATTTGAGGGTTTCAAATGTTACCATTCAAAATATAGTGTATTTTGACTTTATCACGAAAAAGAAATTCTTTCTTGTGGGTCTTTTTGTGCAGGGGGAAGGAAAGAAGATGAGATCTGTATGCTGTCATTTTTTTTCATAATTATCCCTGGAAGAAATCTTATTATAACCATAGTTTCTGCTTAATAACTATATAGTCTCTGTCTCATTGGTCACCATTATTTCTCTGTTATTTAATATTGAGATTGTCTTTTTTTTTTTTTTTTTTTCCTGGCTCAACAGACTAGAACTGGGAGCATTTTTTTCAAATTACAGAAAATGAGTTGGCAATGTGTGCTTGCTGCACAAAAGGTTAACCACATCCTGGGTGGCATCAAGTGTGACCAACAGGTCGAGGGAGGGGATTCTCCCCTTCTACTCTGCTCTTGTGAGACCCCACCTGCAGTGCTGCATCCAGCTGTGGACCCCTCAACATCAGAAGGATATAGACCAGTTGGAGCGAGTCCAGAGGAGGTCACGAAGATGATCATAGGGCTGGACCACCTCTGCTATGGGGACAGGCTGAGAGAGTTGGGCTTGTTCTGCCTGGAGAAGAGAAGGCTCCAGTTAGACCTTATTGCAGCCTTCCAGTACCTGAAGGGGCCTACAAGGAAGCTGGGGGAGACTTTTTACAAGGCCTGTAGAGACAGGACAAGGGGTAATGGGTTTAAATTGAAAGAGGGGAGGTTTAGATTAGATATCAGGAAGAAGTTCTTCATGGAGAGGGTGGTGAGGCACTGGAACAGGTTACCAGAGAAGCTGTAGATGCCCCATCCCTGGAAGTGTTCAAGGCCAGGCTGGATGAGGCTTTGAGCAACCTGGTCTAGTGGAAGGTGTCCCTGCCCATGGCAGGGGGGTTGGAACTAGATGACCTTTAAGGTCCCTTCCAATCCAAACCATTCTATGATTCTACAATTTTATGACTCTCTGATAAAACTATGAGTGTTTCTCATAAAATGTATTCAATTGAGGATTGTTTCTATAATCACTGCTCTCAAAATCAACTAGCCCATAAAATATTTTTAAAAGATATTTCCTAGGCTACTTAATTTCTTAGTGTTCATCAAATCTTTTGACTTTGCTAGTATTTGTTGATTTTATCAGTGTTCCTGTGTTAAATTTATAAGAACTTTAGAATTATAAAGATTTTTTCCTTAAAATTCAACATGTTTTTCTGGATAGCTTAGGATAGATTTAAAGAAATAGTTAAACATTATTTGGAATTATATTAAAAGTGGAATCTGAGATTGCTTTCAGGAACGAGGAAGGCAGCATTAAATAATTTCAGAATCTTGATTGCATTTTGAAGTCAATAGACTCCGAGACCTATATCTTGAAGTCATGTTCATAGGTCTTTCCCTGCCAACACATCCCTTTCAATTTGAAAGTGTTATAATTTACTGTGTTTGATACACCACTTGTTTTTAAAAGTGAGACTATGGTCACTGCCTTTTGGCCATTAAAGGAAATATAAAGTTATAGCAAAAATATACAGCTTCTTTATTCATGTCTATGAAGAAATGTGCAGCAACTGACATCTTTGTTACATGTTGTAGCTGAAGATACTAAAATAAAGCTTTAATTGGGACAAATCTCAGAGTCTGTATTCAGGAAGAAATCCTGAGTCAAAATTTAAGCATCTGCTGCAGACTTTTTTCTAGACACTACCTTTTTTTGTAATTGTTATTGCCTTTTTAGACAGTAATTTCAGACTGTAATTGCTGTTGCTTTTTTTTTTTTTCACATTTCTGTAAAGAGAAATGTAAATGCAAAGGGAAAAAAAAGAAAAAAAAAGGCAAATCAGGGCAAAGTGCAGAGCAAGGTGGAGGACTTGAGAGAATAGTTTTAGAATCCAAGTATGGATTGTCATGACAACATCAAGTGTTATAAAAATGTTATTGGTGAACACTCATGCTGAACAAAATTCCAGGGTGAACAGTAGGAACTTAAATATCAGCATCCTTTCCCTGAGGTAAATATTTTTATTCCAGGAAAGTCAACAACAGCATTATTTTTCTATTATTGTGCTACAGCCTAAATCCAATATGAATTTAATGGGCAACAAATTTTTATAATTTTTAATACCATTTATTGACTATTTCAATTGTAGCAGCTATAAAACTTACCCTTACTGTGTATCTTGCAAAGATTTGATAGTAAATGTTGTGGTTAGTGATGACAATAGACACACTGAAATGCATTCTTATTAAAAATAAAAAAGGTGAAGAACAATTCATATGAGAGTGGTAGAAATCTGAAATACCTAGGAATATTCACGGGAGTAAACAGTTTGTTTGGTAGTAAATTCAGGATCAAGCTGAAAAATAATAGTCTTTTTTCTGTCTCTCTCAAAACACTTTGAACAAGCATTTTAACTTACATGGAAATGAAATGTTATAGCCTCCATACTGCAAAGTTTCTTAAAGACATTCTAGATTAGACAGAGAAAAATAAGATTATTTCTTTTAAGAAAATATAGAGGGTTTTCTCTTTAAGAGAAGTGGCTTCTTTCTTATAGAAAACATGTTTTAGTTTAGATGATACTAACAGTATTTGAATTGGCCTTCAGGCACTTTGGTCTTCAGTAATGCCATGAAGGCTTCTCTAATTTAAGAAACATGCTAACCATAATTCACCACTTTCTGACAATGAAGTGGAATTTTCTGTTTACATTGGTTTGAGGTCTACTGTGGGGGGAAGGGCAAGGAGAGGATAAAAATACCCAGTATCTCCCTACAGTATTATTTCTTTGTCCTGCAGAACATAAAAAGTAGTGACTGCCTATTGCAAGGTTAGCTTCTGAATGTGTCCCAGCCTGGATGGTGCTGTAACTGCCTGCACTTAGGAATTAGAAGTGGACTGGAAGTGTGAGAGCAGTGTGGGTGAATATGTATTCTCGTATCATTCCCATCTACTGGGTAAGCTGTAGGAGGAAGAGCAAACAGTACCTTTATCTACTGTTGCAACAAGGTGGGTGAGAAGTATTATCAATATAAATAGGACACAATGGCTCCATCCTTTCTTGTCCCAGGCTACAGACCTGGGAGACAGGGCCAATAAAGGGATCACACAACAAGGCAGTGGCAAAAGCAAACTCACACCAGAGTTTCCAGATTCCTAATATGTATTTCTAGACAATTTTAAACTGGAAATACTAGGATTTTTTTAATGTATGAGACATATGGTTAGGGAGATAGCTAGAGAGAGCAAGAAAGAGCAAGCCAGCCATAGCAGTTCTGGCAAGGATCTCTAGTAAATTATGGGTTTGGTGTTAACATTTTGTGCAGAGTAGAATAGAATGGGAAGTGGCCATTAGAAAGTGTGTTGAAATACATGGAACAAACAAGTGTACACATTAAAAGATTACATATCAAAAAGCTGCTGACACAGGAAAGGGAAAAAGGGAAAAGGGATTAGGTGAGAATTACATTAATAAGATACTGTAGCAGCAAACTGGGATGACATAGGAGTAATAACCGAGGAGAAGGCAAGACAGTGCCACAGTAGTTTATTAACATATGGGAGAGAATTTGCCTGAGCTATAAAGTTCCACTTGTAGTAAATTCCAAGGGCAGTGAATCCTCAATTAATTTTTCCATAAAGCCTTAGAAGTGCTTCAGGGCTTGTCCAGATCATTAGGATTGCTTTACAGGCCCATAACAAAAAGATTAAGAAGAAGACAATTTTCCAAGTAATCCAAGAAAAATTCAGTGCCAGATCAATAAGAGCTAAACATTAATTACTCCTAAGTACCAAAAGAATTGATGATTTTTTTGCTTCCATCTCAGAAGCAGGTCCAACATCATAAATGCTTTAAAACCACACTTTTTTATGCTTTTCTGACCATAAAAAAGTAACATGTTAATCTGTGAGCACTTAGAAGTACAACAATGATAATGCATGTTCAAATGGAATGGAAGGGTATTTTCTCTCCCTATGTACCTTGTAGCACTTTTCACAGGTTAACAGACAACCAAATATTTAAGTGTCTTGTTATTACGTGTAATAAGTCATGTAAATGTTCACCATTGACTGATCCTAGGCTATGTGTGCAACTGTTTGTCTGCTATGTTATAAAGTGACAGAACAATTATTGCTTTGACTAGTCCAGGGACACCTAGTGTGCCACACCTAATGACAAAAACACACCACTGAGGCTTGTAGGAATACTCTGCATTATTATTTTAGGCTGTGGTCCAGAGGAAAGACTTCAGAAGAATCTAAGGTTTGTCTGAAGTGACCTTTTAAAAGGCGGTGACCTTTGTTACATATGGAGACTGTTCACAGTTTTCTAATACTTTCTCTCTTATTTAAGGCAAAAGCATGCCTTTCACACAGTTCTACGGTACCCTATGAATGCTTCAGGCTCAATGGTTTCAATACTTCTCTTGTCCATGGATGTTCTCTTTTTAGTTATAAATAGCATCCATGTCATCTTGATCACTCACTTGATGTCATCTTCATGTTTTACAAGACAATGTATTGTGAATGTGTTTTCCCTTCCTCAGCCCTTACACAAGACATAGTGAACTCTGTTGGTATTTTCTGGTGAAGAGAACAGTCTTAAACATTGGTGCCAGCATAGTAAGAGCTTGCACCAATTAACTTCTTTAACACAAGGAAACATGTTTATTTAACTACAGGAAACCTTCCCAAATATTGACTGCTTATGGTATTTATGCAGATCTCTACAGTCTGCAAAGTGCAAGTTGCCTACACCTAACTCATGGGTTGGAAGGCTGCTGAAATTTGGGATAATCTGCCTCAGCCCCACTCCACCACTCCTTTTTCACTAGAGGTCCTTCCCATTTCAAACAGCAAATCAGAGCAAAAAACGTACATAACTCTTATTCTAACAGATGCTGCTCTTAATGAGTGACATTGCTGCTTGCCTTAGTTTTTGGTACAATGGAGAAAGGTTGCATTTACTTTCTGTCTACAGCAGAAGTAAAGCAGCCTTCACAGAGCTGCTGTTCTCTTTCCCATTGTGCATTAGACAGCAGGGTAGACATGGCCTCCTACTCTTTCCTTCTCTCCCATCCTTTGGTGCTCCTACAGAAAGATGGCGTGCAGGAAGAGGGAATGAGACAGCAAGCAAAGCTTTTGATTTCCAGTGATTATTCACAATTGTATCATTTGTACAGGGCTCACAGCGAAGTTGCAACTGCAGCTTGTCTTGGAAAGGTCTTCCTAATTCTCAGTCAGAACATGTTGCTAAGATTTAAAGCTGAAGTGGAAAAGGTAAGGTAATTTGACATATGACATGTAAGAATTTCCCAATAAAACAGATTTTTGGGTTTGGAAAGTTGTAAACTGATATAAAATGATCAGCTCCTTGTAATTTGTAGAATGAAGTTTCCAGTATCATATTGCAGTTGTATCTTACAGTTCAGTTTCCATATGGTATAATTATCTATAAACATCTCTTCAGGTGAATAGTACTGTCAACAAATATTACTGTTGAACATTCAAGGAAAACAAACAGAAAAGACCAGAAGACAAAGGAATAGTAAAAGAAAAGGAATATATATCAGTAATCATGGAAGTCGTTGGGGGTTTTCTACTCTTATTTACCAAATTCTTCATAACTACACTGTATGTCACAAGAATACTTCATTACCAGGTGGACTAGGGCAAGAGCCACTTGAAAAAATTGCATATTTAAAATATTTTTAAACTCACAGAACCCAGGTTGAATTTCTAGATATTAATTTTTGTTCTGAAATTTGAGGGTTTTTTGAAACTTAGTAAAATGACAGAATGAACTAATTTTTTTCTTTTTTCCCCCCAGCTTTCTTGTTTAATCTAAACCAAAAGCACAGTACTTTTGAAGTTAAGTGTATTATGTTATTTTATGGTAATTTTTTTCTTGTATGACAGAAAACCAGCAAAATAGATAATGCATGCAATACACTTTAATATATTTGCACTGTTTTTACCAATAGTAAGAAATATATTCACACACTGCTAATTGTATTGTACTTAAATCAAGTCTAATCTGTCTTTTTCTTCACTATTGTACTTCTTAACAGAAGGCAATTTTGAACTTCAAATTATTTTGTATAACTTAAGCATGTAGAGAATGAATTAATGAAAGCATTTGCATTTTATGCATGTATATGGTCTTCTGGTATTTGCTTTTTTTACCCTACATGAAGTCAAAGAGTTGTAGTTTTCTTGATATCTATGAAGGATGCATGTTATCACATTAATTTCTAATGCAATTCAATCATGTTTTAGGTTCTGTTATCCTTATTTGTATCCAGAGGACCAAGTTTTGTACGTAATCTATGTGGTTATACAATCTGTGGAGAAAGCCACATGAGCTGGGAAGAAAGACATCATACCTTCCTGCAGTCCAGTTGCCATTACTGCATGCAGATCCTGTGGCTACTATAGAAAACAGGCATTTACTCTGTGTAGTGTGTATGTCTGTGTGGACTTTCCAGTCATGATACTACCCTAAAAACATATCTATTTGTTTCCTGGATCTCCAGACCATAGAACGAGAGGCCTCTAATTTTGAAAGCAGGACAGATTTTGACCAAATCTCTCAGCAAGCAATGTCAATATTTTGAGTGTAGAATCGGATGAAATACTTTTATCTTCTTGCTGGCAAAATCAGTTCATGTTAATTACCTCTTCTTGATATTCCTTATATGAGGAAAATACTGAATTATCTGTGAGTTGTGACTTGTTCTGAGGCTTTGTAAGTAATAGATGTTACAAACTCATGAAAAGAGTGTTAAGGAAAATAGAAATCCAAATCAAAGTCAGGCACTTATACTCTAAGTTGTATGGGTGGTCCTTAAGGTAGACTTTTTATTTTCTTGGCACATGCCAACATATGTTGTCTTTGCCTGCCTTTATTTATGTAAATGTATTCATATGTAAACATACATACACATAACTGCAGTAATCAGTGAGCTGACCCACAAAATGGTATAAATAAAACCATCACTTTGCTAGACATGAACTACTGAAACATTTACAGCTCCATTTTGACCACACAGTTGAAGAATTCTGAGAGACTCCATGTGATCTTGCAAAATGTTATTTATTATAACCACAGAAGAAGTTTATATATAACATTACAATGCACTGTGTGTTGTTAAAGAGTTGGTGAGCATTTTCATGGGAAAAAAAAAGATTGACGAGCAGCAAATTCTGAATAAATGAAGCTGTACTTTGATATGAAATCTCAGTTTACACTTAGGATATACTGTAATAGTCTAAACCTGTCATGCAGCCATGAAAGTGCTAAAAGCTTTCAAAATTAAACATAACCAGATGACGGAAGCCACTTTATCCTCAGGGTAATGGATATCTGTATTAAATACAGTAACATATGTATAATAAAACATATGGAATATGATATTTGCAGAACCATTTACAGAGCACAGTGTACAGGTGTGCAAGGAAGATATATATACTTCAGTCTTGATAGATGAACACTTACAGATTCAGGGCCACAATTATTGCCACTGCTGTGTGTCTGTTTGTAAGTGTAAACACACTGGGGAAGGAGGATATTCACATCTGAACTAATTGTAAGCTTGCCAGAAATGTTCTTTGGGAATTCAGATTTAATTGCTTTCTTGAACTCTTGTATAAGGAGTTGTTCTCACCTTGTTGCCTGTGTATTGTTCCCTTTAACTATTAATGGGAGTCCTGTGCACCTAAACTGCAAGGAGAGCATCAGTTCACCTCTCTTTGTGAACCTTCTCATCCTGATAGAAGCACCATTCCTTTGGAGACAGATTCTCAGCTTGTTTCATAGAATCATAGAATCACAGACTGGTTTGGGTTGGAAGGAACCTTAAATATCATCTAGTTCCATCCCCCCTGCCATGGGCAGGGACACCTTCCACTAGACCAGGTTGCTCAAAGCCCCATCCAGCCTGGCCTTGAACACTTCCAGGGATGGGGCATCCACAGCTTCTCCGGGCAGCGTGTTCCAGCGCTTCACCACTCTCTCTGGGAAGAATTTCTTCCTGATGTCTAATCTAACCCTCCACGCTTTCAATTTAAACCTATTACCCCTTGTCCTGTCTCTACAGACCCTTGTAAAAAGTCCCCTCCCAGCTTTCTTGTAGGCCCCTTCAGGTACGGGAAAGCTGCAATAAGGTCTCCCCGGAGCCTCCTCTTCTCCAGGCTGACCAAGCCCAACTCTCTCAGCCTGTCCCCATAGCAGAGGTGCTCCAGACCTCTGAGCATCTTCGTGGCCTCCTCTGGACTCGCTCCAACCGGTCTATATCTTTCTTATGTTGAGGGCTCCACAGCTGGACGCAGCACTCCAGGTGGGGTCTCACCAGAGCAGAGTACAGGGACAGAATCCCCTCCCTCGACCTGCTGGCCACACTTCTCTGGATCCAGCCCAGGATACGGTTGGCCTTCTGGGCTGCCAGCGCACACTGCCGGCTCATGTTCAGTTTTTCCTCCACCAGTACCCCCAAGTCCTTTTCCTCGGAGCTGCTCTCTATCCACTCTCCACCCAGCCTGTACTTGTGCTTGGGATTGCCCCAACACAGGTGCAGGACCTTGCACTTGGTCTTGTTGAACTCCATGAGGTTGGCAGTGGCCCACCTCTCCAGCCTGTCCAGGTCCCTCTGGATGCCATTCCTTCCCTCCAGCGTGTCAACTGCACATTTCTGGGTATGTGCTCATTTCTTACCTGAGCAGAGCCCTGCTCAAAGAGTTCTGGTGATTTTAATTGTTCACTTTTCATGTTGTTATGACTGCATCATCTTTATATTTGAACTGCTGTAATTCTATGAAAAGTAGCTATGTAAAAATAGTACTGCTTAACTCAGCTCTGCTCCCTCCAGGTGTCTGGAGCTGCTGACCAACATAAAGTTGGTTTTAATTTTACTCTTTTTAACCCTGCCAAATCAACACAGGTATGACTGTAGTCTGAGACAACCACTGTGGTCTGAGACTCACTGAAAAATTTCAGATGCTTTTCATGTAAGACATTTCCATCACAACTGAAAACAAAGAAAGTAAGTCTTTTTTGATGAAGAATGGAGTATGGGACTACTCTGAACGGGCATGCATTAATATATTGTACCAAGGCTAAAATTGCACTTAGCTTCTCCTTGCTCCCTACTGTGTGATTACTCACAGCTTCATGGTTCAGATACTTTTTTATAACTTTTGGTTTCTGATAGGATATATTATTCTTAGGGGTTAGATCTTTAATTTTGCTGTCTGCAAATAAATAGACCCACAAAAGTCTTCTAAATCTGCCAGTTAGTCCTACCTGAGTTACAGATGAGAGCCTTTGTCAGTCCTTTGAGCACCCTCTATTTGGAAGGTGTTCCCCTCTGAGCAGCTGGACACTCTCTGTTTGGCATTTCTGTTTTGCAGTAAGAATTGTTCTTTAGGATCCTTGGTCATGTCATCAATCAAAGTAAATTGAGAATGCTGTCTTGATTTCACTAAAGAAGCTGACCCAGAGACACTACACTTTTACACAGTTGTCATTATGTCACTCAGTCAGACAATATTAAATAATGTCTGCATGTCACTGGAGAGAAGCAACCTGCTAAGAGAAGTAAGTTGTAACAATCTGACTTGCTCAAATTCAAGGGAAACTTCGGAAGAACTTAATGTTTGATGTTGAGCTTTCAGTTGCAGAATCCACATTTGTTCAGATTGTCTTAACTCTCACTGACCTTGGCAATGCTACAGGGGGTATATTTTTCTGTGTATGAGATATTTTTGAATAGCACTCTAGTGCATTGAGCACTTGATTTTTAATAGCAGACTCACTGCTATTCCTGCCATTTCTCTTTCTGCAAAGTCGTCTTTAAAAAAACAACCACAGTTATTGTGGAAAATAGTATATATAACAACAGAAAACTCTTTTTTTCTGTCCTTGCTTTGTGAGTAAACAAAATACATTTTGATTGTTCCTAATCTGCTGAAGCTCTGTGGTGTCATAGGTCATAGAGACTGCAGAAATGCCCATGCCTCAAATACAGTGGAGGACTGTAAGCAAGCTCAGTTAGTGATTTCTTGTACATGCAAGTGAGACTCCTTTTGCTCTGCCACCATTAAGACAAAGACGCTTGTTTGGGAAAATAATGAAAAAATATCTCACTCCCCATAGATCTGGATGAGGATCTTTTTCCTCTGTACTGCTGTGGGTGGATGATTCACACAACTACCTCTCAAGGCATATACTGAAAACCTTGCAGCACTGGAGCCCTTAAAAGTGCCAATGTGTTTCTAGGCAAGTGCAGAATGTGTGCCAAAAAATCTACTGCAAAAGCAGTGATTAGAAATATATTTACAGATTAGGATGAATTTTTAATGAATATCTTAACACTTCTGTCAGATGCTTTATGGGATCCTCTCTGGAAATTCTAACTCTTCAAGAACACTGAGTACCTTGAGTTTTAAAGAGGAAGTGCACACAAAATCATGTGTCTCACATCTCCCTGCACCCTAATATTACTGCAAATAACTCAAGTTTTGGCAATCACAACTGATGATACAGTAGAGCAGAAAAAAATTATATATGATATGGAAAAGAAAGAGAAGTAGAGGAGCTAGAATAAATAGAATCAAGCTTTGAGGAAAGCCGAAGAGTGCAAAAAATGTGAAAGAGATAAATTTAGAAACCTGACAGGCCATCAACACAACAGTATGGAAAGGAAGAGTGAAAAATGACACTTTGAAGATATAACCGCAACAGCCATAATAAAATGCACAAATGGGCATTCTTCCCATACAGTCTTTCTCCTTCCTACACTCTAGCTCTATATGTCAAGGCCATGTAATTATGGTAGTTTAAAAAAAAAAAAACAAAGAAGAAAGCCTAGTTAAACTAAAGCCTACTCAAGTATATGATATATCTCTCTCAAATGGAGAATTGCACTGTGTAGCAATTTCATCTGAGTGAGTGAGAGTCAAAAGTGAAAAAATGAAACGAGAAGGAAATGAAGCTAAGTAATTGGAGGAAAAAGAGATGTCATGAATTGGAAATGAGTTTTGCTTTGAGGTGCTGACTCAGATGCATAGCTTTCCATAAAAGCTACAGTAAGAATAAAAATATATCTGAATTTTAGTTATGAATAATAATAAACAAGACTTTTATTTGCTTCATGTGCTTCAGAAATACCCATTTCTTCTGCTTATGAATAGGAAAATAGAAAATCTCTGCTATTCTTCTTTCAGACTTTGAGCCTTAGTCTCAAACATGAAACCTGCAAATAGAAAATGAAACAGAAAATATTGAGCTTTCTTTATTTCTTCTTTATTTGCAATCATTCAGATGGATGGCAAAAGAAATGAAATTTAAGTGGAAAAAGGTAGATCACCTATAGGCATTTTTATACAGATGATCAAATAGATAAGTACCAGACCCTTTCTTCTGGCTTCATTAAATAATTTGTCAAAAAAGAGCAGTGTACATGGATAGTAATGAAAATAATCAAATACATTGTTAAGTGAAAGAGTTGGGCATTAATACTTGGTAGCTTTTACTGTTGCCTTTGCAATACCAGGATTTCTAATACTGCCTTTACCTCTGGAATAGGTTTTCAGACATTATTTTCTTTGTTTCTGGTTTATGAACCTTTTCTGAAAGTTCGTTATTCTTCCATTGTCTGATACTGTGTCTCCAGTTTTTTCCCCATTACCACTCAAAATTCTTTTTAGTATCTCTCACCTACCATATTCTATCTCTTTGTCCTTCTTATCGTCCTAGTCATAGGTCCTATTGCACAAAGGATGTTGGGACAGATCTACCTGCACAGAGATGTATTATCAGGGCTCATAGCTGATGGCACACATGGAGTGTAAACGGTGAAAGTTACAAAGGGTTGCGGAGAGAAGAGGGCTGGAGATAGGGGGAGTAAGGGAGGATGGAGGGGAGGAAAAGAGGGCAAAAGGGAGAAAACCAAAACTTATTCAAAAACAAAGGCCAAAACAAATGAAAGAACCTCTCCCTAGTAGCCAGTCAGGAAGAGCAGCACAGGGGTCCTCTGCATAGTGGAATGTCCTCATCTGGAGGTCCTTTCCCACGCAGCAGTTGATGATGGTCAGGGACCTATGCAACAGTCCTTTGCCATTCTTACCTAAACATTTAAAACATTTCTTTTCAGAGGCTTTGGTCTTACTCATAACTGCTCAACCAAATGGTTAATTACTCCAAAAGAGATACTCATTGTCCTCTGTGGTTACCAGGAAGTCTTGACTTCAGGAGGCTGCAAGGCTCTGTAACAGTTCTTCTGATGAAGACCACTAAGGTCTAGTAAAGAAGAATATCTTCCAGGTGTTGTTGTCTTTCCTCACTTCCTGGTGATTTTAATACAGGTGTTTCAATATTGCTTTTTTTCATCAGTTCCCTTAGCATATTTTTATTGTCCCAGAGGTTACAGAATGAGATCCACTGTAGCTACATCTCTGTTGTTCTAGGTGCAGCATGAACACAAATGCAGACAATTTTCCTGAACGGTGCAGAAACATTAGTCAAACTGCCAAAAAATGTATGCCTTGGGACTTTGCTTAAAGATATGTTCTTCAAACATTACTTCAGACCTTCTCTGCAGATAGTTTCAGAACAATCTCTTCCTTTAAAATGGAATCAGTGTCGGATGTGGTCATGAAAAGTTTTTCTTCCTGATATTTCTTTAAAATATTATGTAAGGGGAAAAAAGAAATAAAACCCTAGAATACTAATTAACTTGAACAACTAGAGTACTAATTGACCAGAGTGAGAAACGTTTTGGTGTTCTCCAGTATTGATGTCTGGTACATGGAGGTAGCTTCTTCATTGTCTGATCCTTTCTTTTCAGTATGTGTGTTTTATAATAGATATCCAGTATAGTTGGGTATTACATTGTCAACCAATCAGTCATCCACTGGGAAACAGCTCAGAGACCAATCTACTGAATTGTTATTGGCCCAAATAAGAGTGACAGAGCATTCTGAAATGTGAAGACAGCTTATAGGCATTTGCCATAAAATCCGTTTAGTCAAAGTCGCTTTTCCCCACAAGTGAGGTGCTGGAACACAGAGAAATTGCAGTTCTATTTTTGGCTGACTCAGAGCAGGGATTTGAATTAATGTATCCTGCCCAGAAGAACACCTGAAAAAGCAGGCCATGTAGTCATTTTTATGCTTTCTTCTTGCCCAATGAATATTTAAACAGTCTGTACAGAATATCTTGGGTCTGACAGAAAGGACTGAGGAAGAGTTACCTCTACCAAAATATCTGAGACTGCTTTAGTAACTTCTTTGTGCTGTAAATGGTAAGATCCCTACATCAAGAAAGGTCTTGACCCTGTGCACTTCCTAACTTTACATGAATCCCTTGAACACTACTTTATTAGATAAAAATGTAAAATCAGGTTATATTTTGCTTATCTAAAATGTGGCTTCTCTTGCCTTTTATTTCAAGTATACCAAAATAAATATTCTGTTTCAGACTGAACAAAATATTTTGCATGAACCCCAAGTGACTGGGTTTTCTTTTCAATAAAAAGGAAAAAAGAACTATATCTGCCAGAATGAAATAAATGACCCAAAATGAAATATTTATATTTCAATCCAGCCTTCAGATAAAAGAATACATCTCTTGAATGGCTCTAATACGTAGGTTAGATGTGAAGAGCTGCTGAATATCTCCTCTCTAATTGACTTTAACCCAGGTGCACCAGTAAAAGCTAAGACACACTGCAGCTCTGAGAATCACCTCTGGAACATTAAAAAAGCTGGAGGCACAAATGTCGGCAAGTTTAAGTAAACAAAGAGAGTTATGCTAATTTACACTAGAAAAAGCTCAGCACAGTGTTTGTTGCCAGGCTCAGGAAGGCATTACAAGGTTTTGTTACCTATTGTTTTCATTTTATACAGTAAAGGAACAAGGTTAATAATACTCAAGTTAGGCCATGGCTGGTAGTCATATAGTAAAAGTGAAAGAGAGACTGTGGCTTTTACAGTTCCAAAGTAATTACTTAGTATTTATAATCCCACAGGTATCTGAGACAGGTGCCTTGTTCAGAAAATATGTGCTGTAGCCATCACAGAGGAATTTGAATATTAAAACAAATACATCTGTAGGATAAATTCTGCCTTCAGTTACACCTAAGTCAAACTTTGAGCCTACTGCTTTGAATCTATACTTGTACAGAAATAGAAATAAATTACTGTGAGTATTTCAATGCAGTTTATTGCCCATAAGTATGTCTGATTAGAGAGAGAACAGTATCTACCAAACCTAAATTACTGGGCCTTCTAAAATCAATACAGTGGTATAAATGGCACTGAAGAATATGGCACAAATTAACAATGAAATATATATAGACCAATTCATGCAATGAGAAAATTAGTAATAGTGACACAGGAGGTGTTGCAAGACAATGAGGGACAGGTGTAAGTGCTGGGTATGGTTTTAAGATTTAGACTGTAAAAAATTGATTCTTTTACCTTTTGTGCAAGCTGATATACTTTACTGATAGGACATGTATGCCTCTCTATATGATATCTTGGTCACCCTTTATATACAGAGGAAAAGTTATCTACTTATATTTTAATATGAAGAAGGGACTGAGGGGAACATAGGATATTGGCTAGGAGCTGGACCTGAAAGCACTAATCTACCTGATTATCTAATGAGAAGTTGTTCATTCGTGGAGAAACAGGGAGGTGCAAGTACTGCTGAAAAAGATGTTAGGATTCAGGAACACAAGAGAATCAATGTTAATGAAGATGACAGCATGAGTATCTGGCTGCTGCATAAAAGCAGAGCACCATGGCTTAAATATCCCAGGTTAAAGCCTTGTCTTGTAAACTGTGTTGAACGAATATGAGACAGACTCTGCTTGTGATGTGATGTTAGCATCTCCAAAAAAAAATTCTGAATAATTGAATCTAAAAGATCAGAGGACAGCTACTTTAAAGCACTCATGACTTTGTGGACGACTTTGAAACGCAATCTGTTAGGACACAAAGTTGCATAAATACTTCTAATCAAATGGAGTCTGTGTATCTCTTCCTTGATTTTTCTTAATTAACAAAGGAAAATTGAATGAAGATTTTAATAAACCCCAGACTGTCTCAGCTTTTTCCTTTATTCTAAAAAGGCAATCAAGGATAGACAAAGTCAAGATCCCCTCAGTTCCCTTGCCTTCCCAATATTATTTTCTTCATCATACTTATTGGATTCCAAATGTTTGAGTGTGGATATTTATCTTGCGCTCTGTCCTATGGCTTTTATTCTTTCTGTCCTGTTGTTTCTCTTCTTATTATGATTTTTACTTTTTTCTTTCCTTTTACCTTGCATGCTACAGAGATTTCTGTAGGTATTCCTGGACACAAAGGCTATTTATTTTCTAGTTGGAGTTTGCAATAGAGGTACCAGTTCAGTTTGTGAGAAGAATTTCTCTGTAACAGCCCAACATTACAGGTGCTAGGCATTACCTCAGGCATTACTGATCCTCAAGATTTACTTGCTGTGAAACATGCTAAAAAAACATGTCCTGAATCCTGAGACTATCAAATGACATTTTGGGTGGAGAAGCCACTGGAGAGACTACTCCTGAACATAGCTCCATGTATTAAACTCTCAGTTAGGAACAAAATACTCAGTTCCTGACAGATCTCCCTTGAAGTGCTCATTATCAGGCAAAGGTAAAAATGAAAATGATGTACAGCTATTCAAGAAAAATAAAAGATTATGTTCTTGGTTACAAAATGGTAAACTTAGTTTGAAAAAAGACCACAGCTATTCTTTAAAAAAAAAAAAAACACCAAACAAACAAACAAAAAAAACTCACAAAAAAACAAACCAAAAAACCCCAACACAATCTTGGATATTGCTTCCATGGGAAATAGTGTGTATCTCTTATAAGGCCTTCCTCTCATCTGTTTCAAGGGTTAGCCTTAGTGAGTTAATTGAAATTAACTTTGTCTAACTCTAATTAAATTTTGCCTAAATCTAATTAAATAAATAAAATAT
>NW_010258558.1:54189-105339 GCF_000690775.1 Eurypyga helias
CTTTTTTTATTGACCACACATGCACAATTGAAACATCATTTAGACTGGGGAGTTTTCTAACACTCCATCTGTTTTTACTAAAGCCATACCTTTCTTCTGAAACAAATTGGAATTGGACTATCCCTTGGCTTCCATCATTTTTTCTCATATCTCCTATCCCTATCTCTCTCATACTAGGAATGTTATTTTTGTTTTCAGACCAAGTATAACTGTCATAATTCTTCCTTTCTCCATTCACTTGGAGTAGCTGGCTTACCAATTCCAATTCCTGCTCTGTTCCTTGGGAAGGGAAGGGAAGGGAAGGGAAGGGAAGGGAAGGGAAGGGAAGGGCAGGGGATGGACTTAGTGTGGTTAGTGAAGGGAAGGGAAGGGAAGGGAAGGGAAGGGAAGGGAATTAGTGTGATTCTTTTCAATTATCACATTTTTTTTTAGTTCCTTATTTTCTTTCTATGACATTATTCTCAAGACTCTAGAAAAATGAATGAATCCTCTGTTCTTTAGTAGTAATCATTTCAAAAATATGTTTCCATGTCCTGTAAATTCTACATTTCTATATACTTGTCAAGGCTAACTCCAAATTGTGGAAATTGGAAATGCCTTGGAAATCACTTTCTGATCTGAGTTCACATCCCAGGTACATGTTGATTGTATATAAAAATAATGTGCCTAGATATATACCATCCAATCTTGTTGGTGTTTTTGTTTGTTTGGTTGGTTTGTTTTTTTTTTTTTCTTTTCCACTCCCCATGTAGTTTCCTCTGCTACACAGTTTCTCTCAGTATGCAAAGAATTACATCATTCTATTCTTGATCCCCTGGGTAGAGGAGTGGGGATTGCTGAGAACATTTAGGCATAACCAGAGAAACAAATTTTCTCATTCTTTTTCATGACAAAGATGAAACTATTACTGCTTTGTGCGTTTTTTCTAGAATTCCTAACCTTATTTGTACTTTTGGAGATCTATTCAAAATGGTAATTTTAGTCCAGTTATTCCTTTCCATTCCCACCCTCCTTTCTTTCTCTCTTTTAGCCTCTCTAAAATAGTCTGCTTTCTGACAATAAAAATGCTACACTGGTTTACAGGACATGAGTTTTCAGATTCAGCTGCCAACCAGGCATAACACTACAGTTAAGTATGTTGTTATTGCAGTACTGTTTATTTTGGATTTGTGGTTGTTTCCTCACTGAAAAATTCAAAAGGTCAACATTGTCCCAGTGAGAAATAGGGAAACTTTTGAAATCACAGTCTGGAAAAACTTTTCCTTGCCTGTTTATTTTTTTACATAAAATTTCTTACTCTCTTAAGGTTTTGGAGGCAACTACTCTGAGGTCATAGGCTCAGATAACTCACTGACACAACTATTTCCAGCTGTCTTTTTTGATAAACCTCCGAGATGTGAAGCTGAAACCACATCAATGAAGACCCAAATGAACCTTTACTAATACTCCTTCAGTGAGTATTTGAAAACAGAATGTCTTGTTGACAACTCTGGATTATGTGCTGTTTACCTTGACTTCCTCTTCCTGAGCTGAGGTGATTAATCACAATAATTTATGGAGCATACCACAAGAGGAAGAGCCCAGTGTCTTTCATGATCACAAATGAAAAAATTGAACAGCTAAACCAAGAAGTGAATGATAAACAGTGCATAACATATACATATAGCAAATTATTTACTATGACAATATATGTAAAACAAAATAATTATTATTTTATGTAGATTACATAGCTATAGAATGGAATAATTTCTATTGCAATTGAAATGTATATATGTAATATTAAAAGTAAAATTCAAAAAAGCACTAACAAGGACGTTCCTATTAGGGTGGAAACTTTAAACATTTTACTGAATTTCAGCAGTGAAGATGTAAGAACAATTCAAACATCTTTAGGTGGGAATCTGTGGCTCATCTTAATCCAGATCTGACTATGATTTTGCCAGCATCTGACTAGGGGAAAACCTTTATTGGTTACTTAGACAATGTCCTCTAATTTTTTGTTCTTGGAAGGTCCTGACTCCTCTAATTTCTGCTTAGACTAACTAAAGGTGATACATCAAAGCTGTTTATAATACTGACTCATACACTAAACTACTGCTCATATTCATTACTTTTTCTGTCTCTAATGACTATATTATCTTATAGTAAAGTACTATACCTAGACATACTGAGTGTATTAATGCTGACCAAGAAAAGCAAAGATAATCAGTCATACAAAAGGTGTACCTGGATGGCAGAGGTATGAATTCACTGCAGAATTAACTGTCCCATAATTTCAGAGAAGAAAAGCGTTCCTTTCACTTGGGGATAAGGAAGGGAGAGTCAAATGAAAATTACCAGTAGAAATCTGGAACCTCTCTAGGTTACACAGAAGTATTTAATACTTGTACTAAAAGTCCATGGAGAAGAGTGAGTACCTTCACTCAGCTCAGTCTGCACTGGTAAAACTTGGGTTCAGTAATTCCAGGCCCCTGAGACCAGTGAGGAATCCTGTTACAAGGAAGACTTGCCCTCATTGGAGGAGGATCACATCAGAGACCACTTAAAAAAACTGGATATATTTGAGTCCATTGGACCTAATGGGATGCATCCATAAGAACTGAGGAAGCTGGTCAGTGTCATTGCAAGGCAATACTCAATTATCTAAAGAAGAAAAGTCTCAGTGGGATCATTTCAATGTGTAGAAATACCTGAATGGGAGAAGTAAATACGACAGAGCCAAACTCTTCTCAGTGGTTCCCAGTGACAAGACAAGAGGCAAAGGGTACAAATGGAAATAAAAGAACTTTCCTTTAAACATTAGAAAAAATGTTTACTGAGAAGGTGGTCAAATACAGGTTTCCCAGAGAAATTTTAGAGTATCGATCCTCAGAGATATTAAAACCCCAATTAGACACGGCCCTAATGAACCTCAGAGAAAGGGGTTGGACTAGATAATCTCCAGAGGTTCCTTTCTATCTCAGCTATTCTGTGATACAAAAAAGACATCAGTTTTAAACAGCACTCTTGGTAGGACTTGTATGGGCACATATATGAGGGTTTGTCTCAGCTAGAAAAACACAATCTAAACCTTATTCAGTCTGAATTTTAAGAAGCTTTTCTCAGGAGGATTTTAGAATGCGGTACAAGCAGTTTGCAAATTCTGGGAATGGATTATCAAAATTATGCAGGAATTTCAGAGAAACAATGCAACATACAGTGCTCTATGATACTGTCTCTGCTTCCTAATTTGGTGCTAGACACTGCTTAAGATGACAAGACATTCATCTTCTGTCTTCTTTTTAGACAAAAATATCAGCTTTCAAAACTGATGAAGACGAGAGTCTTCCTCTCCTAGAGTGCCCTTTTCCATTTCCCAGGACTTAGTAAACTTTATCTCAGTTCCACAGTATATAAATTATTTAACTACTAATTTATATGCCATATGTATCCCCACCCCCTTTTATTTTGCTTTCCCTGTATGAATCTATTTCCTTTATATATAAAGCATAATATATAATCTAGTCTATTCTCCCTTCCCTTCACACATATACACAGAATAGTCTTGCTTCCTTTTCGTGTATTTGAAAGCAAAAGTAATGTATTCATCTAAACAGCTGGGTAACTTCCATGATACATGCAAATCAGTTTAAAAAGTAACAAAACTCAGTGAAATGTGACAAAAACCTCAAGATCTCAAATTGTAGGTCCGATACAAATCTCTCACTGTTCAGAAAATTGTGTTCATTGTCTTTTATTTTTAGAAAATTCATTACAAGAAGTTAAAAAGGAGATGTATTCTTTTTCATTGTGGCATATTCAGGAATTTCATTTTTATCCTGTAACTCCATTCATTTGGGAGCATGCAATGAACCAGCAGGACAAGGTTCATTTCAGAAACTTGGCAAAGTAGGACAGTGTCCTACCAATGACAAAGAAAAAAAGAAAAATTTTTAAAGACGCATGCTTCCAATTTTCTAATTACTGGTGTTCTTCTTTTATATGTAATACAGTACAAGAAGTAAATTTAAGACGAGTGTTGGATAGAAAAATAAAACCTAACATACAATACCTGTATTTTAATGCAAAAATACTTATTTTACATGTGGAAATATTCATGGTGTATGGACTTTCCCCTTGTTGGAAAACAAACAACAGGACATTAGGAGTTACATAAACAACAGTTTGGAATGATGGATTTGAATTTGTTCTCATTGTGACATTGACAATGATGACATTTCCCTGAGTTCTCATGTAATTTGAATATGGATTAAAATCCTGACAAATGAAAGAACTGAAGCTAATCTGCCAAAATGTAATTTATATTAAGCAAAGATTTTACTGAGCACAAAAACCAGTTAGTTATTCTTGAAAATCTTTGTACTCTTTTCTAAAAAATCCAGACACTAGAAAATGCTAACCTTTCCATTTATCAGTTTCAAGAAAAATGTGCTTGCCTCCTGCTCTTCTCAGAAAGTAGCACGAAGAATTCTGAATGAGAAATCAATATAATCCAGTCGAAGAGTTCACTGTCCAAATATATACTCAGGAATAGAAATTACATGGTGAGCTTCTTTTGTCTTGTCTAATCATCCAAATGACTAACCCTTGCAAATGTGACACTGCTCATAAGTATAGCTCTATTCTTCTAGCTAGCCTTCAAACAATCAACACATATTTCTGTTGCTGTTATTGTGACCAGTAAATAGCAGTGGTAAGAATGAGGAATTGAACATCTTCAGATCTTTTGAAATATGGGTAGTACTTATTTAAAGAAATATGTGGTTTAAATTTTGATAAAGAAAAATCTTTATCAATGTCTTTAGGTTTCTGCAGGAAGAAATTCTGGAGGTGTATATGAATGAAGCAGCAAGCTTATTCCATTTGCTTAAGCTTGTTAAAATGACCAGCTGTAAGTTCTTTAGGACTACAACCTTTCAAAAAATTCAAACATTAACTGGTGATGAAACCAAAATAAAGGGGCAGAGTAGAACTGGGACATTGGTAAGAACATGTTTATTAAAATTGAAATAATTATTTTAAAAGTATGTTAATCAATATCAGTTATACTGAGTTCTGTGTTTTATCCAGTAAAACTAACTAAATAAATATTCACTGTGTAGGCTGTCTCTGTGGTCTTTATATCACAATGACATAACATTTGAGTTATATAATTTCAGGAGTATTTTATTTTTTTTCCTATCAGAAGTCACAGAAACTTCTGAATTATATGTTTCAGAAAAAATAATTACTCAAGTTTACAATTATTAATAGTCTAAATTTAGTGGAAAATATGATATTGAATTTTATTAGATGGGTTAGAAGTATTTTAAAGAAAAGTACCTGCAGCTGATATTGTTATTTTCATTGTTTTATGATTTTACAATCACATTTCCTGTAACCTCAGTGTGTCTGAAATGCTTTTGATTACATACTACTTCTCATTTCTCTGTAAGACTGGGAAAACAGATTTCACAGCTGCCAAATACAGGCACAGGCTCTAACTCCACCAGCCTTATTCACAAGCAGATAGGCTTAATATTGACCTCATCAGTATGGATATCAACACACCACATCACAGGGTCACACATCCCATGTATTTAGGAAATTATCCTGACTTAATATTGCTGATCTCCCAATAAAGTCCTTTTGTTAGAGGTCAAGTCCCAAACTGAGAGCTGTCATAGTTTCACATCCTCTGTGAAGCACAGAGTTCCTAACATGTACACAAACTCATGCAAGTGGAAACAGCAGTGTACATTTAAAACAAAATCCAAGATGGTGGCAGAAATTTGATTCAATTTTCATAACTTTCACTGTATTTTACTGATAGCATCACTTTTTAAAGGGCTGGTTTATGGAAGCCTAATTTAATCACCTTCTTACATCCTTTGGTACCTGGGTTTGTTTTGCTTGTCTGATGCATGAGGTAGATGCTCAGCCTGGACCCACTCCATCCAAGTGGGTCACTAAACCAAAATAGATATTGTCCAGCTGTCTGCCTCATCTACCTTCTTCAGGAGCCAATGAAAAGACATGACATTTCTCGACAATGACTGAAGTCTCCAGAGGTCTTATTTTACTACCTTAAGTTAGGCTGAGAAGGATCAGACCTTGCTGACTAAGCTACAAGAGAGATGGTCCTTTGACAATGAGCTACTGGTGAGTGACTAACTATATACTTACATAGCATATAATATCAATTACATAATTAGCCAGAAGTAGAAACGATACAGTTCCACAAAACATTTTGCATTGGAAAAGAAAAATATTTTGGCAAAGATCCCCTTAAGGTCAATGTATTCCATTCCACTGTAATTATACATTTGCAGTGATATTGCCTGAGCTTGCGCCTAAGGACTTTTAAAGTAGTAGTGCATGTTCAGTGACAGGGGAATTCATCTCACTGTTAAAAAATAAATACACTGTTTAAGATATTCACCCTTCACAGACTATGCAGAGACATTTAGAGATTACCATGTATCTCACCAGCCTTTGCATAAAACCAACTGTCTTTTGAAAATGCAACTTTCTCTCCAAGAAAGGAATAATTTGCTGAAGAAATCCTTGCACAAGTAGCTTAGATGCAGACTACCAATTTTAGATGTTTATATAAAGTGAGATGCATCCAACAATAGCTCTTTGTACCCTAGAACTCATAACCTCAGGGGGATTTAAAAGCATTTAGAAGATTTGGGATCCTGATATCTTATTCCCACAAGTTCATAGCTTCTATTCATCATTGTATTTTGTGGATACCTTCTAACAGTTGTGAAATGAATCATATCGGTCATGTGCTGACTAGTTTTTCCCAAATCCTGGACTTTATTTTAAAATAGTTTTTTACTTTGTCTTTTGAATTGTGTAGTACATCTCAGGAGTAACAATGTTTGCCATTAGGTTGATATTTTATCCTGTTAAAATTTGATACATTAATGGTGGTGGCCATAGAAGGCATGGTATATGTAGACATTGTGGGGTATAATTGATAATCTAATAATTGCTTTATGAAGATCAGTGCTGTACTCAAAATACATGTCTTAGAATGTTCAGATTTTTAACAAGGGGAATTAAGACAACCCAGTGAAAATAATACCAGAAGGGATTTTTTTAAAAAAGGACATTATGTTATTCCTTTTATTTCAATTTATTTTTCATCAAACCACCATGAAAAATTCAAAAGAATACTTTAGGTTTATATTCTGTTTCTGTACTTGCCACTTCAAAGATATATTTTACAGAATAGTGCTTTAACTCATTTATTAATACTAACTCTGCCACCTACCCTTCACTGTGGTGCAGGTTCTAGCTAATAATTTACTGCTGAGGTAGATTTTGTTTGCAGGTATTTTTAAGTGGCTGTCAAATTTCTGTATACCTAAATCTTTCACAGATCATCCTAGTGAGAGGGGAGAAGGAAAAGTGCAGCTGAATTACTTCTGCAAACTACTGAGAGGAGGCTGCTGAGAAAACCTGTTGCAGTGGAGCAGAAGCAGCAGCCTGTGGCTGAGATGAAGTTTGAGCCTGCATGATGGGGAGAGTTGGATGCCATGATAAGAGAGTAAAATCCTCATTCTAAAGGGGGGAAAAAAAAAAAAGTGCCATTTATTTGGGATTAAAATTACTCTTTGGAAATGTCTGTTCCTAAGAAGAAAAATCTTCTGGCTCAATTAATGTTTGGGGTTTTTTTTGTGTTTTTTTTTTTTTTTTCTGTTTGGTTGGTTTGTTTTGTTTGTTTGTTTGTTTGTTTACTGCATTCATTTGCTGAAGGAATATATTGAATCAGATTCACCATGTCTCAAGGCATTTCAGACCAGTGCTTAGTTTTTTCCCATTTTGAACATAAAATACACCAGGTGCATGCAACAATCTGCTTTACAACAACAACAAAAACCTTCCTGGGATTTCTGATTCTAGACTAATGTGGGAATATGGAAAGAAATAAAAGAAAATAAGAAGTGTTTTTTACCAATAAACCAAATCTACCTTTAAATAAGAGTGGAAAAAATCAAATGATGGCTAAACAATGGAATATTTGCCATACATTAGAAGCTTCATTAAGAGCCAAAAATTAAGTAGCTTATCAATAAATATTAACAATATACTGATAGGAGTGATAATGAATTTATGTAGTATTTAATTAATATGGAATTTGAGTCAGCAGATGAAGACGTATGTAGGTGAGTGCTGAATTACCAATAAATTGATTTTAATAAATCAATTAAATTTAATAAAAGTTCAGGAAGCTGGTCGAGTGTCTGACTATCTGCTTGGCTATGGCATATTAATAAACAAGCATCAGATCTTTCAGATCTGAAGAAATTCACAAGAATGCTGCCAGTGGCTCCTGCTGATTCTTTTGACACTACAGCATTTATAGTTAAGCCAACCTCCCTGCTGCTTTGCAATGCAAACTGAATGGGAAAATTAAGGGTAAATTACCACCAGCATGCATGATATTGTAGGCAGTCTCAAAATCTGCTCCTGGATGCAAGATCAAAGCATTTTACTTTCAGCAGATGTAACAGGAGGCCATTATGAACTCCTGTCTAATGAACCATGTCCAGCTCCATGAACCATATCCAATTGTGCAGGTTTTGAAAATACTGTGCAGAAGAGTCTGCCACAAAGATCTGTTAAAGATAGGGTTTTTGTCTCCTTGCAATATTTCTTTTTTTTTTCTGGAATCCTCACAAGCCCAAACGTTGTTGAATCATTCCAACAAACTCTGTATAGGTTGCCAGACCTAAGTGTGGGGATGCACTATGACTGTTACACTGGTGGAGGTCTTTATCTGAAACATTGTTTCTGCTTCCCTTTCCTCCCCAGGGAATGGCACCTCCAATTTATCAATACCACAGTGGGAATGTGGGAGTCACTGGCTCATCCCTAGATCGTCTTTGGCTGAACATCTTTGTTGTAATGATATGGAATCACATCATTGCAGTACTCTGTTCCTACAGCAGGCGCTTTTTAAATCTTCCCTTCGTTACAATGCCGCTGGAATAGTTCTGAAACACGTGCCTGCACTTTCACAGAGAGCCTTTACACAGGTAACACACGCAAGGCTGTACAGTGTGAGTTGTGCTGCTCTCTAAGGCTGTATTGGACATTTTTGGTTTTCTACCCCAGCAGGAGGGACTGTTAATCAGTTTTTCTTCACTAGGAAATATGATCAAAGTTTGGAGTTAATTTCTCCAAGCAGTTGAATGGGTGAGGCTAGTTGTTCTGAAAGGGGCCCACATTTGCTCTCCTTGTACCAGTTTCAGGTTCATTGCACACTGACAGGTCCAAATCTGCATGAGAATGTGGCCTTGGCGACTTGTCCTAGCCCGTCAGGGCTACCCCACCATGGTATCCTCTCGATTCTGAAACCAAAGCATTGTTCCAGGCTAGAAAATCTCTCTCTCCCACTGAGGAGCGGCTCCACAGCAGTCCATGAATATTGTTCCACCAGCGAAGCTCCCTCTGCAAATGACATCCCATGCCACTGCGCTCTCTGAAAGTCCGTAATCCCTAGGAGGTGCATCTGCCTACCCGTGGCAACTGCTTCAGGCTAAGTGGCACTCTTGGCAAGGCCCACTGGCTCCGAGTGGCCCCATACCCAAATTATCTACTGTGAAACATGGGCTGGACTAGGAGTGATGGCAGTCTATTCAAGTTTCACATTTCTTCCACTGAAGTTCCATAGACTGCGGAGGCTTCCAGAAGACTGATTGCTGAATGAGGAGCTGTGCACATCTTTTCCTCTGTGATAATAAAACTGTGTCTTCATTCAAGTAAATGTTTGTTTCCTCAGTGAAGTCTGAGGCCCTACAACTGCAGCCTGTTGAAGTATTGGCAGATTTGAGTTTAATGAGAGACAATTTCATCACACATTGACTGCTTTAAAGATAACACTGCCACTTATTATAGATTCGTCATGTGACAGATTTGATATTAATAAAATTGAGAGTATTATTTCACTATTTTGTTACAGTTCTGTTGTTAGTTTCACTCGAAGCTTGTGATTTATAATTCAGACATAGACCTTTATTAAGTCCAGCAGAAGAGGGCACTGGTTCTACAAAGGGATGTTTCTTAAGTAGGAAAACAGATGAGCCCTATGCATCCTAGAGGAACTTCAAAAAAATGCCTTTAAGGTTTCTGCTGGGGTGGCTTTTTGATTGTTTGCTTGTATTTTAAAGTTATGTAAGATGGTAAATTATCCAGAATGAGCATAGTTTGAAAATACACTGGTATTGTGTAAAGGATTTGAGAGAAAACAATCAGCCTTGGTAAAGCGGTGAAAATGAGGAGAGGGAAGGAATAAACAGATAGGGTTTTATTTTTAAGTTTGGGGTTCTTTGAGAATTACTCTTTTAGGACATAGACAAACCTGTAGTGGTAGAATATATTATGTATAAGTTTATATGTATATATTTGTGCGCATGTGTGTGTATCTGTATGTATATGCACATCTGCGTCAGTGTAAAATATTTAGTAAATATTTTCTTTTGTAGTCCAAATATGGATGGATAATATGAATGTATTATACATCCTTTTATGGTCCCTGTTCATATGCATGAAAAGTGTAGTTTGCTTAGTGATTTTCCTAATTAATTAAATAATATTTTTAGAGGGAAAAAAAGGTTGGATGGAGAAATTTAATTTTATTTTAGATTTCACTTACTACAATCTTAAAAGAAAAAGAAATGCCTAGATACCAAATGTCTTCAGACAAAATTATGTGGAGAATTTGCTATTGATCAAGAATTGCTTGCAGAAATAATAAGCTTTCATTTTCAAATGTAAGAAAATGCACTGGTTTCTTGCAAGGTGAAGATTGCACAGGACATAAAGGTGATATTGACATGAAAATCTCTTTTTCCAATCTAACCTTTCTGTAGAAAAAGTTACACGACCCTTTTGTACTATATGCTTTCTTTTCCATATCTCATTCAGAATCTGGAACAGAAAACTGACTTTTTGCTAATACCCAAGACAGATTTTTTTAAACATCAAATACCTAATTATTTGCATGGGAAGATAGTTTTAGACAGTGTAAAAGTGATGAATATTTAGAAAATCATAGCTTTATAATGTCCCTTGGGTGCCATCCAGATATTTTTTAATGTTAACAACTTAAATCTAAGAGCTCTCTTAAATTTAAGATAATCCTGTGCCCTCTAAGTTGGATGTCCTTCACATTTGGAACTTCAGGAGGCCTAATATTAATTTCCATATCCAAACATGACATGACACAATAAATCTGTCTGTGAAGAATTTTTGATTTTTGTTTGATACTGCAGATGCTCCAGGAATATGTGTGTTAAGACTGTTAGATGAATTTTCTATGTGGCCTGTCTCTATCATCTTTCTACCTCTTTTTTTGGAGTGTTTTCCATGCTGCAGTTTCAAAGGAGGGTGACCCAAGGTGGCATCAGAGGGTTATTGAATTTTGATGATCCTCTTTTCAGGTGAAGTCCCTTTGGACAAAATATCAACCTCTGCTCAGGACAAAGCAGTTTGTCAAGTGTCGTGGTTTAACTCCAGCTAGCAAAATACCATGAAGCTACTCTTACAAATCCCCCCTCCCCTCCTCTAACATAGGGGGACAATCGAAGGAAAAACAAATAAGGAAGTTTGTAAAACTGAGATAAGAACTATTTATTAATTAAATCTAAATATATACAAATACTACTACTACTAAATAGCTAAAATAATAGAAAATAAAACATATGATACAATAATGATGCAGTTGCTCCCCACCCACTGACCAATGCACAACCATGTGCTGAGTAATGAGAGTCAGACCCAGAGAGCCCGAAGGCTGCAGCCGGAGAGCAATCACAGCCCGAGCCTGAAAGCTGTCGCAGCAGATTCTGAGCAAGACAGCAAGAGCTGGGAATGCATCTGCAGTATCAGGAGAGGAGAAAGACCTTGAATCTGGTGTAGGCATTCCCCAGTGTCAGCTCAGACCTTATCAGTATTTTTCTCTGCATCCAGGAACACAGCTTCCTAGCAGCCACATAAAGGGGGTTAATTTTCTGTCTGTTTAGTTGATTTTATTGTTTTATTGTTTGGGGGTTTATTTTATATTAAAAGTAACCTTTTCAATTGTATGACCAGGTAAGGAAGAAACAAACTATTTGGAGATGTTCTGGATAGACATAATTTTTCTAAAGAAATCCATGTGTGGGACCATGAATCTCTGGAAGAGTCTGACCTATGCCCTATAGTTACAATTTTTGAAGACTGGGAAGAAACTAAGATATTCAGTGTATTTCTAGTGTTTCTTTGCTCTCTGTCAGCTCAAATTTATCTGTCTAAATATAGAAAATTAGTGCAATTTGAGACATGCTTGTTTACTAGGGACATCTACATGAGCCTGGCATGTATATCACAGTACCTAAAGGGTGCTATTATGCTCCCCTTTTTCTGAAACAGAAACTGGATGACTCACTGGATATGCGAGGATGTTTCAAATGGCACTAAACACTAATTTAGGCAATTTAATCTGACCCTATATATTATGGTCTAGTTCAAGTAAAATGTGATAAGCCTTAGCTGCACAAAATTATGAATCTATCTGCTTCTACTACTGTACAAACTCTGTTCTATCTCCTTGAGGAGATTACCTGTGCAACAGTTTTTCCAAGGGATGGATATCAGTAGAAACTCATGTTTAAATTTTGGCTCTGACTCAGTACTGTAGGGTACACGGGTCTTGGTGTCCTATTTCCACAAAAGAGGGAAGAATTTAGGAAGTGTGCCAAATAAGCCACTAATGAAGCTTACAGGTATGAAATATAGAGATTAAACATATCTGCAATTTAGTCTAACAGCAATGCTAATTTAAACTCAATACAGGCATATATGTATCAGTTCATTGAGTAATTAAGCATATTTTTATTTGGTATAGAATTATATAGTGTATATCTATATTCTACAGTTTTGGGGGATCAAGCTAAATCCTTGCATATTTATTTTTCCATCATGAATATCCACATTAATATTGGGAGGGGACTTTTTACAAGGGCCTGTAGTGACAAGACAAGGGGTAATGGGTTTAAACTGAAGGTGGGGAGGTTTAGATTAGATATCAGGAAGAAGTTCCTACCGGAGAGGGTGGTGAGGCACTGGAACAGGTTGCCCAGAGAAGCTGTGGATGCCCCATCCCTGGCAGTGTTCAAGGCCAGGCTGGATGAGGCTTTGAGCAACCTGGTCTAGTGGAAGGTGTCCCTGCCCATGGCAGGGGGGTTGGAACTAGATGGTCTTTAACGTCCCTTCCAACCCAAACCAGTCTATGATTCTATTAATTTTTTATATTTATTTGTTCGATTTTTTATTTATTATATTTATTATACTTCTTTATTTTCTCTAAAATACAACTCACTGTTCATTGCTTGACAGCAAACAATGAACAAAATCTTCACATTAAATTTTAAATAAGCATTATAAAATGATCTCAGACTTTTACATATTTTTTTTAGTAAGGATGTGGCATACCTAAAAATGGAATGAAAAAAAAAAAAAAGGGAGGGGGGAAATGGTAGATGGGAACAGATTGACCTACACTAAAATATATTCTCAAAAGACAGCTTTAAAAGGATATGAAATAAATCAAACTTCCATATAGAACAGAAAGATGAAAACTATGAGTGTTGGAAATTCCAAATAATAATGTTTGTCACCAAATTTATCTTGTTGTTTTTTCCAGAAATGTCAGTGATCTAATAGGCATATCAACTCTCCAGACAAACTGCTCCTTGCCTGCATACTTAGACTGTCATAGCTGTAACAGCTGTACTATATTAATCTTGTAAATGGAAGATATATTAATCATTTCAGTATCTTACAAAGAGCTATGAAAGCAAGAGAAAGAAATTTTGGAAATACAGAATTTAAGGATGCTTTATGACTGTAAAAATAATTAAGTGCTCAGACCTAAATAGTCTTGAAAGATCAGATTTCTTTGTCTCATTCACTGAAGACTTCAGAAAGCATGTTTTAAAATACAGATGAAGGATGCATTTTAAGGAACACTAGATACACATCTGTATGTAAAGTAATTCAAATCACTAGTCTTCAAAACATTAAGCTCTATAGCATGATCTCTAGCTTATACAGAAAGTAAATAAAGGATTGTGTCACCACATATAAAATAGCTTAAGACACTGCTTGTACATTTCTAAATACAGACTAATACCACTAAATTTATCAGTGAATATTTTGCTATATGGATGTCACAGAATCATAGAATCATAAAATCGTAGAATGGTTTATATTGGAAGGGACGTTAAAGATCATCTAGTCCCACCCCCCCTGCCATGGGCAGGGACACCTTCCACTAGACCAGGTTGCTCAAAGCCTCATCCAGCCTGGCCTTGAACACTTCCAGGGATGGGGCATCCACAGCTTCTCTGGGCAACCTGTTCCAGTGCCTCACCACACTCTCCATGAAGAACTTCTTCCTGATATCTAATCTAAACCTCCTCACTGTCAATTTAGAACCATTACCCCATGGTAATGATACCCATTATCATCAGAAGCTGGTATAAGTTATCATATGTTACAGAAGGAAATGCATAGTAATTCATACGTACGTTTGTAGCTATAAAGGCCTGCAAAGTCTACTAGGGAAGTGAGTCTCATTTTTAGAACAATATCAGGTGGAGAACTTTAGTGAATAAGTTTTGAACTATGTCTATAACCTGAGAATAGAATATTTTTATCAAGTTACACAGTCCTGATTTAAAATGATAAGGACTCTATCACATCTTTTGATGGGTTATGGCAGAATTTAATTATCTTCCAGATGGAAAAATACATTTCTTTTGACTCAGTCTTATTGTGTGCAGGTATGAAAATCTGATCTCGTTGTGCCTTTATATTTCACATGAGAGAACTCTGACTTGCCGTAAAACTTCTTTTGAGGTAAACCTTTTTGAGGGGCAAATAGAATAGATTGGTTTGTTTAATTTTTACCCTTGAAGTCATGTTTTATTTAAGCTCTGAAATTTTTTTGCCAAGTTCTATTGAGTTTTGCGTCATACTTGTTTTCAATTTATCAATATGTTCTGCATTTTTTTTTTCTAATTCTGTCACTGTTTTGAAATGAATCTTCAAATTGTTCAAACCTGCAGCAGCTGCATAGATGTTCCTAATAACAGCCTCATTTACTTTACACAAGTAACTGAGAGTAGGTACATCGCCTAAATATGGAAGGTCCCTTTTGCTTTGTAGCAAAAGCTTTGGTTTGAAAGTCTCTTGTCTACAGGAAATGGATATCCTCTAAATTAGGACTTTCTTTTCTGCTTTCAGATATATGACACTGGCTGCACAAGAGCCTATTGTTCACAAAGCCTAAGGAATTCAGTTTGGTCTATCAAAATGATCCAAATTCATCATTACTTATCACTCCCTTCTCCTGACATACATGATGAGCAACAATATAGCCTATTATTCATCACTAGAGGGTAATGTGTAATTTGACAAGAGAAGGATAGCTGAAAAGTCCCTTCAGGAAGCGATATTTCCAAAACCATCCTACTGATCTTGTAGAATATAAATATATTTGGTAGATGATCAGATGATCAGGTAGTCAGAAAGTGTAGATTAAATACAGAAAGATGGATTGTATTTTTTCTTAACCAAATACAATGTAAGGAGGTCATACAAGATTCTTCTCTTTGCTCCTGGAGGAACAGAGGCATCCTGTAGGAAGAAAAGAGCACAGTAAGCCTTGGCTCCATTGCATTATGTATTAATAAATGTCTTTGGGAAAAACAGAATAATCGGCAGTGAACAAAGGCTGTTCGTCTCTGTATGACTGAGTTGCTCCAGGAAATGTTTCTGTGTCTCAGTTCAGTCTTAGATGCTCTAGCTGGTACAGTGCAACCTTGCTAATTTATTAGCTTTTCTGTTAAGAATTGACTAAACTGTAAAATACAGTAAAACAGCCTAATCTCAACTGTGACATTCTGCTCTAATATTGATGTTTGCTTGATGAAATAATACACATGTAAAAACAGGAGGGAATCCTGTTCCAGAAAATACTAGAGAAGAAAGAAGGGAAGATGATAAATATTTTTTAAAAATTAGGAATAGAAAGCTTTGTCTGGAGAGATACTCCAGCTATTCTCTTTTATGATCTCAGAGGCCTCAGCTTGAAAGCCCTTGCTGAACCAGTTGTATTTTGAAAGGTCTGCAATCTGTATGTGAAAGAGAAGTGATCATGGAAAACAAAGGCCAAAAGGTGGTCTTCCACAAGGAAAGCAGTTTTAAAGATTCTTTCTTCTGTGTATTTCAAAGGTAGACAGAGTGTCTTTGTGGGTATAAATGCAAACCAGACACGCTAATTCATCTTGCGGTAGTGTGTGTGAAGTGGTTACCTGTGAAAACAGAGGAGGTCACCAGCAGGAGATAAATTTATGTGACTGAATAGTAACAAAGCCTTATCTGAATCCCAAAGTGCTGCAGAGGGTTTCAGCTTTGTACCTCTGAAGTACTAGTATCATCAGTGTAGGCTTAAAGGCTCATCCAACACCAGTCTGCTAGTCGGAAACAGAAAAGGAAGAACACCCAAAAGCAGTCCTGCAAAGATACATTAATCCTCTCAGCAAGACAGCCCAATACATCCATGGATTTCCAGCTGTGACACAAGAGGAATGACCAAGTGTCTGTTGTACAGCTGTTTCACTCTTTCACTGTGAGTAGCATAACTCAAATTTATTTGGATGTCTAGCAATGCTTCCCTGCGGGATTTTTAATGGTTTGTTTCCCAATAGTCCTCCAGCTCTGACAGAGACTACCAAGTGAATTTCACAGGTCCAGAGTATTCTTGAAAAATCTTTTTTTCCCTGCATTAAAAGAATATATATTAAAGTTCTCCATGATTACAGCATTCCATAACTGCATAATCTTCTCAGCTACATTTTGGTTACAGAAGATGATTTTGCTTTCTAGGTCTTGCTGAATTTGGACAAAGCATGGCTTACACCTGCAGCAGCACACTGCTTCTTCATTGTTCTCTTTGTTTACCTTACTACTGTATAAGCTTGTTTTGCTGAAGACCTGATCTGCATAGCTGTTGTACACTGTAACTCTTTTTCCTTTATTGCTAACCCCAACACTACACATAAAGAACTACTGCACAATGTATAATTGATCTGGTAAATTTAGCCTCTTCAAATAGATTTCAATTATTGCCTTTGTTTCACAAAAGTACTTTTGTAGTAAGACTGAAGTTTATTAATAGTCACCTATGTGACTATTTCCTATTTGTAATGAGAACTTGGTGGTTACTTATGAGAGCTAGGTAAGTTATATGCTATTGTTTCTGTTCCACATTTGGCTGTATGCACAAAAACTGGCAGCCAACTGCTTGTGTGTGCATGTGTAGAGCCAAATTTCTGTGCTGGCAAAATTCCATGGTTGCACCACCAGAGAATTAGGCCCTTTGGATTCAGTTTCTGTGACTCTTTGTGCAGAGTTTAACATTTACTCTCCATTAATATTTCTGCCAGATCAGCAAGAGTGGAAAGAGATACAAATGGAGCCAAATGCATTTGTCTAAAATTTGGTTAAGTAGTCATGGATAATTTCTTGAAATAATAAGCCTTCATACCATTTGTCATCAGTGATCACTGGTAGTGTTAATATTAGAATTGTTACTCCTTCTTGTGTCCAGGATTTATTATATTGTGAAGCTCTTAACTTTTATTGAAACATTAATGTGTAAAGTGGTGTTTGAAATCTGTACTTTTCCCTTTAAAGCTGGCATTCTCTTAAAGATAATGACTGACTGTGGGTATGTACTTGAGTTCAGAGCTTTCAGAAAGCTCTAGAGCTGTAACTGATTTTCTTTTAATAATGACACATACCATTTTACATTGTTTTTTCATATTCAGCAGTCCTTTCAAACATTAATTACTCCATAAAAAACAACCTTGCCAGATAGATCAATCATTATCACTATCTTCGAGGTAAGAATAGAAAGAAATCTTCAGGTGAAGCTTTTCATTTTGGCTGCCTCAGTTTGGATCTGGTTTCATAAAACATGGCTTTCTTTATAGGGTGTTGAACCATTTGTTTATCCCCACATGGAATCTCTCCATGCAGAAGGTCTTCTGTATTTTGTGGTTCTGAAGTGATGGAGTCAGTTGGAAAAACTGCTTTGGGGAACTTGCCTTTAGGATCATCAAACATGAACAATACAACCAAATTACATAATGTATGTACATATCAAAGAAATTTCAAACTTTTATAATATTTCCAAATTTACACATGAGGCAAGTGGTTACTCTGTCCATTGCATTTCTCTGTTTTAGGCACATGCCTTCTTATAATTTCAGTGACTATTTATGTTCAAATAAATCAACAATGACAAGTAACATATGTGCAAATATGTATGGAAAGGAAAAAAGATTGACCAAGATTTTAAAAAGTGACTAGTGTTTTCAGACATGTAGTTGGAAGAGCTTGGTTCTCACTGGGTGAAAGCTCAGCATTTCCTAAAGATATTATGAAGTTACTTTAACTGAATCCCCAGAAGAAAACTAGCTATCTTCCCCACAACTGCTTGCCAGTTTAGAAAACTGTGATATTGAGTTACACTTTTAATCTACTTTATCTATACACTTGTCTGAGATCTACAGATACTGTCCCAAATGCCTTTGACTGACTGCTCTGACATAGCCACAGTAAGAAGTGCTTTTTGACCTAACAATATAAGGACTTGTAAATATATATTTAATGAGTTATAATTGTGTCAGGTTTTATATTGTTTGCATTACTTCATATGTAATGCTGTACTTGAGACACGGCTTGCAGATGTCTTCCCTTATTTCTGTAGAGAGTAAGTCCACTCTGGGCCTCAGGGTAGGGAATGAAGTGTCCAAAACTAGTTGAATGTGTAACCTGAGCAGCTGAAAGCACTGAGCTGCATTCAAGCAAGCAGGTTTTTTCAGCTGGAGTACTTTTAGGGCCAGTATTAGAGTGATTTACATTAATTTTCTTAATAAAGATTTGCAGATGATTAGGTTCTAATATAAGAAGTGTCTATTGCTGTTGTATATTTTTTTCATATAGAATTTGTTGTTTTCAGTTTTCATTAACCATATGGTTAGTTTAAACGTTCCTTGTTTATCACTTAACATTGGTATATAAATAAGTTTTTCACTGTGATAGGATAATGTCAGATTCTGTACAGACCGCTGGGAGGTCATATTAGCCTAGAAATACTAGAGTAGGGAACTGGTTGACATCATACATGTTCACTTCAAGAAAAGTGCCAAGGCAGCTAATCATCACTAACACTGAACCTGGAGGCAATAGAAGCCTGTTAATATGGCGATATGTGTGCTCATTAGACTCAGTGTCAAAAAGGTAGGACTGTCCTACCTTGTGGACCACGTCAATATCTTGGCATTGCTCTGTCCCACCCTGTACACACTTCAGCCAGGCAGAAGCTGTGGAAGGGAACAGCACGTGTAGTTCAGTGGTCTGTTGCATGGTGCTGACATGGCCAAAACCCAGTGATATCTCCATCAGGCTATGGTTGTATCTCTTCCTTGCTTCCTACCACAAGCTTCCAGAATAATTTGGCCTGAATTTGTCTCATTAAAATGATGATCAGAACAATTATCAATAAGGCAAGCAACAACCAAACACAAGATGAAAAGCGTACAGGAAAACCACCTTCATTAGCACTGAAAGGAAATATGAATGACTGCATCATGGAAAGCAGAGGAATCAGCTGTCTTGCCACCACAGATAAATAAGGGTTATCACATGCTTATGACAATCAGGGTGCTTGGTCCTTCGATGGTTTCAAATCCAGAAATCAACAGAAAAATCCTGACTCTGACTCTGCTCATACGAGTGTATCAATATTCTATATCTAGCTTTCCTCCATTTTCACGTGTCCTCCTGGTGCTTAAATGTGACTTGAACTATGCTCAAAGATGTGCAACAGAGATAAAGCAGTATTTTCAGCTGTAAAAACCAATTAACATGTGAAGCCTGACAATCCTTTGCCAACACTCAAAAATACCCAGTTATCTCCCCAACTCAGCTTGTAGGTACGCTCAAAACCTAATAGGTCTTTCTGTCTTTAAACCAGTAGCTCCCTTCTACAATCCTCAGCACACTTTAACCAATTCTTGTGGTATTTACCCTATTATATGGGAAAACTTGCTCTGTAGACAAAAGCAATTTTCCCCAAAACAAATATGGTCTTATATGTAAAGTTTTGCTTGTTTGGTTGTGGGTGGGGTTGTTTGTTTGTTTGTTTTGGGTTTGTTCTGTTTTGGTTGTTCGTTTGTTTTTACTTTGAAAGTTATGTTGGAAAACTACTTATGTCTCCATTTCAGGATGCTATCTGGTAACCGTATTATGTATTTATGTTAAGAAATGTCTTATCCCTTTGGTCAGCCTTTCCTTCCAAGTCCAGAGTTCATTTTCTGTAGCAAATATACTTCCATATTTCTATAAATGGTGTCTTAGAAGTGGTCAGCAACTCCTCTTACATCCTGTAGTTCCATCCTGTTGTATCTGAGGTGCAACCTCCATCTGAAGCTTCTGTGCAGTTGGGATTTTCCTGTTTCTTTCCTTTGTGGAAACCCCAAGGGGCTGTGCTTGTAACTACTGTTTTTTCCCCTCTGTTGGTGCATTAATCATGTCTTTCTCTTCTTTGGTAGCCTTGGAACAGAATAGCTTTGAGACCCTACATGGCTGGGTTTTTTGGTTTATTGTGTGTGTGTGTGTGTTGGGTATGGTTTTTTTGTTTGTTTGGTATTTTGTTTGTTTGTTTGTTTTTCTGTCAGGCAGTTGGAGATCTTCACATAAAAAAATACCTGTGTATTATGTGGATGTAAGCCTCATATCCTTAGGAGACCAAGCTACAAAGTGCCTGTCCCTAGGAGTTTAGCACAGACAAGATCTTTACTTGTTTGAACAATTAGGGATGTTAAGAAACTCTTTACTGAAATGTATGTCTTCAAAACATGATCATAAGGAAAAATCATCAGTGGCTTTCCTGCTATGCTAGAAGTAACATTCTTTCTGAGGCTTTTCTGTTTTATTAAGCTTCCTCTCTGTTGACAGAAAACACGGTTACTAAGTTAAATATAATACCAGTAAACACAGTAATTCAACAGTTCAGTGGTCTGATAGACCAGTCTGCGGGTGGCTTGAGATGTTGCTAAGGTTTTACAGCAAGGCAGAAGTTCCATGAAGCTGTTTAAATATTACTTCTTTTGTACTTACTGCAGATAAACATGAATTCTTTATGGAAGATGATGTTGACAAGAATTAGAGATTCTGTAAAAGTGACAAAAAGCACAGGATATTGTTTCCCTGACTTCTGATCTATATGCTTTGAAGGTTGAAATAGTTGAGAGTACATATTCAGTTGTCTAATTAAAATTATGTGTTTATTGATCATTCTAATTGGAAATAACTCTCTTTTCTATTTCTCATAGTGTTTATTGAGATATTTGGGAAGCAATTTCTAAATTATTTTTCAAAATCTCTTTTATAATTTTTAAAAAGGTAAAAAAGAAGTCACAGAGCCTTAAACTGCGGATTGTGTTGGATTTCCATTGTTGTGTCAACTTTGCCTTCATTTAAAAACTGAAAATATACAACTCATTTCAATATACTGAACAAATGCTGCAAAGATGCTATCACTGTCCAGCTGACAGTTAGTCTTGGCACTCTTCCCTCCCCCTGCCACATACACAGAATGAATCTGGTATAAAAATCACAAGACACTTTGGGAAACTAATGCATCCTAATTTCTTTCTTGATATCTTTTGGGTTTATATGCTTTATGGTTAATTTTTTTTTAATGCAATATGAACATTTATTAAAAATTAACTTCTAGAAAATAAAAATAAAAATTATAATGGGAATTTCAGTGAACAAATTGATTAAATCTCAATTTTTTTTAAAGTGTAATTATATACAAAGAGTCATAATCAAGTGATTGAATTTTAATAACTCCCACAGGGAATGATTCATGACCCTGCGCTCTAACTTTTGTATGGAGAAAGTAGGAAAAAGATACTAAATTACTGCCAATACAGGTGCATCGAATAAAAACATGGGAGAAGCTGTCAGTGTTTGTCATTTAGATCAGTTTGTTAACCTGGTTAAAACCATATATATTATTAATATGTAGTTCTATATTTAGCAAGAAAATATGGACTCCATGCTTCTTCAGGAACAACTTCATTATGGGAAATAGTAATTGAAAAAGTGATGGGTATCATAATGGGAGCAAAAGGATTGATGTAATACTAATGTATATAAAGATGAGAGTAGGAGAAGTCTATATTCCTTCTGATCTTGATAATGACACAAATACTTCTGGAATTTTGTTTTCCTGCTTTATATTGATATGGGAAACGTATTGAAATATTGGATAGTATTTAGGAAAACACCATGAAATGTATTTCAGTAGAAAGCCAGAAGATCTATTTTTACAATATTATTTATTTTATCAAGAGAAAAATGCCAAAGAACAATTTTGGTAAAAATAACAAAGAATAATCCTAGTTTATATATACTTTTAAAGAAAAACAACAATATAACAAGATCCAGTGAGCTGGAAACAAAAGCTAGATGTGTTCAGTAACAAAAAGCAAGGCAAATACTTTCTGCAGCAAAAAAAATCTTAACCACTAGAAAAACTTGTCATGGCCTGAGACAGTTTATCCCCATCACTGAAAATGCTTATATGAAAGCCGAGAGGAAATTTCTCTTTTTATTTATTTACTTAATTACTTATTTTTTAGTATGGGCTGAAGTCCAATTTAAAATTAATTCAGGAAATTTTTTATGAGGAACAAATTAGAAAATCACAATAGATAGCCTCAACAGTCCCTTTTCAGCTTTTAAATCAATGAATCTTTGTTGCCTTCAAATTCACTGCTTTTTGCTTTCTTCTTTTTCATTCACAGTATTATCAATGTGTCCATATTTGAGTATGTGTGTGAGTATGTGTGTGTCTGCGGTCATGAGGATGGGTCTTGGAGTTGGTACTCTCCAGCAGTCTTTCACATATGGGTATTTTTTTTTAGAAGAACAGGTTTTTTAATCCTCGGCTTCTGAAGGAAGTTCCTGGAGAAGATGAAGGTGGATCTGGAAGAGAAGATGCTCCAGAGTATTCAACAGCTAAACAGAAATTTTCCTCTTAAAAACCTTAACGGGAAAGTATGATATCAGGTGGACAGCACTAGAGAGTTAAGGAATTTGTGTTTGGTGGATACAGACTTCCTTAATTAGTCTCTGATTAAATGTTTGTAAACTTAATCAGATATAAAATCCAACAAACCCATAACTGTGTCCAGTCCCACAAGTGCAAGTGGAAACCCTGAGCTGTCAACAACCCATGCAATAAAGTAAATAATTATACAAAGCTCTTATTGCTACATCTGGACACTTCATTCCATACAGTTCTACACAATAATAACATGAAATTCTTTGGTTATGCAGTGGACTTGTGTGCAAGTGCTTTATCTATATGGGGAAATCAGCCTCTTCCTAACACCAGCTAGTTAATCTTTAGGAAGTCTTAACTAGATGTGAACACTTCTGGTTTAGTGTTCTAGATATGTCCTCCTCTTTCCTCTTAATAAAGTGACAACTTCTATTCAGAATTCTTTAAATATTTATAAATTTATTAAATTCTTCTGTGCTCTATTGTTTGCCTTCAGAATATTTTATTGAGGTTGCCCACCAGGTTTGTCATTTCATGGGACACTCCGCAAATAACTTATGGGGTTACTGCTATTGACATATTTCTGTATTATCTCAAAAGATATTCTTGCTATCTCAATCCTAACACATTTCTTCTTGCTTTTTATTTTTCATCTTAAGGTTTTTAAATAGCAAAATCAAAACTTCATGGTGTGTAACTACTCAAATAGGCTCCATTAAGTGAAATTTAAAGTAGTTCTCATTTTCCATTCTAGTGCTTTTATCTTTCCAATAGCTCTCGTTTACCAACAGTCCAAAGCAGGTTTTTCAAAAACATTCCTATAACACTGGTCAGAAATTATCTTTGAGTTTTTGACAGATGTGCTGAATTCAAGATATAATCTTCTGATTTCCTTCTGAGGGCAATTTATATGTCATAGTTATGAGAAAACTTGTCTACTACAGGAACCATTTTTATTGTATATGACGAAGTGCTAACTTAAAATTTTAGCAGAGTCATTAAAAGTAGCATTTTTTGGAGTGGATTTGTGTTAGAAGATTTTTTTTATAAATGAGGACAGCTAAAGAGAAATCTGGTACTTTGAAAAATAGTCTTTGAATACTTTGAACAAGACCATCGTGAGGTGCTTTCCTTGGATCATAAAATTTTTAAAATATGTTCTGTTAGACACCTAATGTTATGAGTTATCATTTATTCATTCATAAGAAATATTCTCAAAATCTCTAATAGTTTATGTGGCAATTCCTTCATGCAAAATACTTTTAAACATCTTTTTCTTTAAACATTAGTGCTTATGATATTCTGAAGGAAAAAGAAAAAATGTTTTACTTATTTCTTAATATAACTGATGTGTAAATGGGAACTAAGGAAAGAAAGTGAAGATGGCAACACACCACTCTTGAATCTTTTGTCTGTATCTCACACTAGTAGGTACCAAGAACAGTTAATAAGTGTTAGGTATCTAACATTTATCCTAATCGGAGTGCAACACATACAACAAGCCCCGTCATTTGTTATTAAAACCACTTTTCATCTCATTCCTAATATTTATGGTATGAAAGGTGAGGAGAATTAGAAACATTTTAAATAAACATTTAAGTGCAGCTACATTATTTTTCTCATTTACTTTCCATGTCTGTGGTGTTCTAAACTTTTCTATCAGAACTCTACTTGATGGAGGGTAGATGGTATTGAAACCAAGCTGAAAATATGCATAAGCACTTCAAATCACATAATAAAACTGACAGTTGCTCTTTTCCTTAAAGTGCAGACTATTCAAAGGAATGGAGGACCCTATGGAAAATCGTCATTAAGAATTCTCTTCATCAACTGAAGTTTGCTGTGCTCGTGAGTACTTTCCCTGGGAAGAGCAAGGAGACAAGATACTTCTGAAGTGGTCTCTTGTTTATAGTGTAAGCCAGACACTCACCTCTCATGTCAGAACAGAACTGTTGCTAGCAATTTTCTTTCTCAGACGCCTGTTGAACCCAGCCCTGTAAAAGGACTTCCTTAGGAAACCAAAAAACAAATGCAGTTTTCTTCTTGTTTAGTTTTTTTTTTTTTAGCTCCCTGAATACAGTTCAAGTACCCCACGCTCCTCCTCTTATTAGTTTCAGATATTGATCTGTAACGTTGCTTCTTCCATGTATATTTTCAGCCAAGTTACAGATGATCTGTTTTATTAGGCTGTGTCCATAAGTTATCTATGAACTCTATCTGCCTCGTGGAAGTTTAGAGCAAAAAGTCAAGCACAAGCATATGTGATTTAGTACTGAATGTTAGTCAGTTATGTTAAATTCATCAATTCATCCGTTTATTCTTCTTCTTCAAATAAATTTCTGGTAGTATGAAATCTTCGCTTAAAATGTTTTAATATACATTAAGACTAAAGACCAAGAAAACTCACTAGTCACCTGTCCAATAACAGGATGTCTTTGAAATAGCCTTTGCTTTGTACTCTTCTAATATCACTAACTTTGCTTTCTGCTGTAATACATATATGCTCCATTGAGTTGAGAACAAGCCTGAAAACCTCTCAGATAATACAACAGCTTTAAGTCATCACCTGGAAAAACTGCTTTAATGGCATATAGTGGAAAAGGATTTGTGTGGGACAGTTATGTGAAAGGAATATGTCTGGAAACATCAGCTGAAGACAAATGAAATGTCTGAGTCTCAATTTGGGATAGATTGGAACCAGCTATGTTTCTTTCAGGTGAAATAAAACTCTGTGATGTAGTTACTCAGAGAAAAATGTATGTTATAAATGACAGATTCACTTCTTCCAAATCTTTATTAGTGACAAGGTTACAGTAGAAAAATCCCTAAGACTTGTTCAATCTCCAGTTCCTTAGAATTTATGGTCAAGCTAAGGCACATACATAACTCTCGATTTCTGAACTTAAGGTACTGCATTTGTTTTGTGTGGCAAGGTTTTGGTAGTTGGGGTGGCTACAGGGGTGGCTTCTCTGAGAAGCTGCTTGAAGCTTGCCTTCTGTATGATGGAACCAATGCCAGCTGGCTCCAAGATGGACCTGCTGCTGGCCAAGGTCAAGTCTATCAGTAATGGTGATAACACCTCTGGGATAATGGGTTTAAGAAGGGACAAAAATACCCTCAAGAGAGGAGAAATTGCAAGAAGAAAGAGAGAGCAAAATGTGACAAAAACCAATCTGCAGACACCGAGGTCAGTGGAGAAGGAGGGGGAGGAGCTACAGACGAGCACTGCAGTGGAGATTCCCCATCAGCCTGTGGTGCAGACCATGGTGAGGCTGGCGGTACCTCTGCAGCCATGAAAGAGCAGAGTCCCATCTGCAGCACAGGGAGGGCCCCACACCAGAGCAGGGGGATGCCCAAAGAAGGCTGTGACCCCATGGGAAGCCCATGATGGAGCAGGGTCCTGACAGGACCTGTGGCCTCATGGAGAGAGGAGCCCAGACTGGAGAAGTTTTGCTGGCAGGACTTGTGACCCACTGGGGGACCCATGTTGGGGCAGGCTGTTCCTGAAGGACTGCACCCTGTGGGAGGGCTCTAGACCGGAGCAGTTCATGAAGAACTGTAGCCAGCAGGAGGGACCCCACAATGGAGCAGGGGCAGAGTGTGAAGAGTCCTTTCCCTGAGGAGGAAGGAGTGGATGAGACAGTGTGCCATGAACTGACCACAACCTCCATTCCCTGCCCCCCTGTGCTGCTGGTGGGGAGGAGAGAGAGACAAGTGGGAGTGAAGTTGAGCGAAAGAAGAAGGGAGGGGTGGGTGGAATGTCTTTTAAGATCTGGGTTTAGTTCTCTTTTGCTCTGATTTGATTGGTAATAAATTAAATTAATTTTACCAAAATCAACTCTGTTTTGTCGATGACCGTAATTGCTGAATGATCTCTCCCTGTCCTTACCTCAACCTATGAGCTTTTCATTCCATTTTCTCTCCCTCGCCCAGATGAGGAATGGAGTGATAGAGCAGCTTTGGTGGACACCTAGTCTCCAGCAAGGGTCAACCCACCACAGATACGTACATTAACTTTTCAGGGTCACATTTTATCTTGATTTGTCTATAGCCTGAGTTGGAAATAAGAGGTGATGAAAAAAATATTCAATAAAAACTGCTTCAACCTATAGAAATTTTGCTGTGAACCAGAATATATTTCTTTATGTATAAAGTGTTCATACTTCAGTCTGAAACCACTGAAAAGAATGCTGGAGGAATATTGTAATTTACTGCAATGTTCCATTCCATTGTAAAGAAAAAATTGATTGATTTTTAGAACAAAAATAAACAAAATTGAACATTTCCTTATGACATCGCATAAGAAAAATGTAGCTTTCATAAATACTTTCTTCAGTACAAAATAATTAAAACTCAACTTCAAAAAAAGCAGAAAAATATTCGGAATGACATACAGCTGTACTTCTCATGTGATAGTATTCTACATTGTAAAATGTTGCTTTATAGCACATAATCCTGTCCTGTTTCATTCACACAGAGTTTAGGCCTCTAGTTCTGCAAAGATTAATGGATGTGTACACTCTTTGTACACTCTGAGGAGTTTCATTGATGCCAATGAAGCTGGTGGCAGCACAGAAAGTTAAGACAGACATTAGTCTTTTCCAGATCAGCCTCTAAACCTATTTTTCAGGGCACAAAATCAGGTTAGATTGCACTTTTAGTAAGGTTAGTGAGGCCCTGTTGCCTACACCATTGTGGTGAAGCTGAAAGGGATAGTAAAATTCAACACGATGGATAAAATACTTTAAGGGAAGAGTGCATTAAGAAGGCTTACAGTGTTATTGTGTAGGATAGTGGAGGTTAGGCAAATAAATCATCTCCTTTTTGGTGAAAGTTATTATTATTTTGAGTCATCATGTGCCAGAACCAAATCTTGATGGCTTATACTGCATTCTTGAAAATGGTCTGATTCATTTCAGCCAAGAACATTCTGTTTATTTTCTTAGTTCTAACATTATCTGATACTGAAAAAATGACCTTTAAGTGGTCCCCAGAGCACTCATACTCTTTGTTCAATCTTGAGTATTGTCAGCTGAAACAGTTTTTTTAATATATTTTATTTTTAGCAACACCTAAAGTTCATCCTTCTCTTACTGAGAGTATCAGGATTATAGGAAGATCAAAAGCTGAGCCAGAGACTGCAGGAGCAAATAAAAATTTGAAATCTTGTGTTGTGTATAAATTAAGCTGCCATTCAAACTGCACTTATTTATACTGTGGTTTGTAGAAGTGATTATTATGGAAATAATAATGCATTTAATTTTCTTGGAAATCACTTTGTAGTACATTTTATCTCTGTGAAGTTTGAATACTCAGAGAGGAGATCAGTTATTCATTAAAAAAAAAAAAAAAAGTGATGGCAGTCTTCTATGGAGTTTAGAAGATTAAATTTTTCCCCAAAATATACTGTTCAAAGTAAAACTAGGGATACACTTGCTGGAATTAGTTTCTCAACAAATTCTTATCTGTCATCTTCTCCAGCACTGTCAGGGTTGACTGGTGACAGAGATGGTCAAAGCTGCTGTGGACCTGGCTGGGTCCCTGGCCTTTGCAGGTGTCTTGGGTATGTGCTTTCTCTTGTCCAAGGATCAGCTTTCCCAAAGTAGAGAATAAAAACCCAGGCTCTGGCTTTTAAATGTTTGAAATAAACTGATTAAATATTTTATAAAGGAATTAGGTGATATTGTGCACTTTATGTCGCACCTAATGTCTTTGTGAGACTCCTGACAACTGTGGTAGTAGTGTTATTTCATAAAAAGGGAGATGGTTTAGCTAATTCACCCATTTCATTTTAGAGATAAACCTCAGGTTCAGACAAACCTGGGAGACGACTTCTTTTAATTGACTCCAAAGGGAGTGTAGATAACCAGCTCAGACAGAAATATCTATGCTATCAGTAGGTAGACAATCTATTGGTAGACAGTATCTGTGCTGTTTTTCGAACAGGGACTAGGAAAAGTAAGAAGTGCATAACTGGAGTACACCTGGGAAAAAACACTGGCAGTAGTTTACTTGTCACTGCAGGGGTAATCTAAGGGAAACAAAGAATGCAGCTTTCCAGGCCTTTCTCATCACTCACAAAACCATCCTTCCTCTGTCTTCAGTTCTTTTCCATTTGGTCACAAAATAAAATCTTGTGGCAATATTGTCTCTTTTGGATTTATATCATAAAACAGATTCGCGTTTTCTCTGCTTAAACAAAGGTTTGCCCTCTCACACAGGAAATCCACAGACAGATCAGACACCACCCTGTTGAGCCATTCCATGTGCTTTCAACGTTATGTTCAATACTTGGTTTACAGTGAAATTCACATCAAGATTTCAATGGCCAGCAAGCAAGTCCTCTGAAGCAGCTATTAGCCATGTAGTGGTATCTTGGGACTGATCAAATTCTGTCTAAGAGGTAGGTACTAGCAAGCAAAGACCTGATTAAATCCCCTTTAATCCTAATAGGCTGTTTTAAATATAATAAATTCGTTTTATGTTAACTGAATCTAACCTTTCCGCTCAATATAACTCAATATCACCTTTCTCCTTGTGTGTTCCATGAGATATTATATTTTTTTCTACTAACAGTGGAGAAACTACCAATAATACTTGCAATGTCTTTAGACTTATGAGTTGAAAAGAACCAATTTCTACATTTATCTTTTATTTTACAGTCTTGCCCTAACTGCCTAGTTTTAAGATTTCTGTAAATTAGATTTTTGTGTTACGGATGGTAGAATAAGATGAAGAACCATGGTTAATAGCCAATTGTTCTTTAATTCTATTCACATCCATCTCCTTCTTGCTAGCTAAGTTTTCATGTAACTAAAATGTAAAATGTTATGAAAAATATTGCAAAAACAGAAACATTGAGTATTTTAATCTTTAATACCTGCCTCTAATTAGATTTTTCGTTGAACTTTACTATTGAATCTTACATTTTTGTTGCTATGTTGGCCATCTCTACCCATTATCAGTTACTTAAAGAATAATTTATTGTGCTCTGAAGAGCATTCACTTCAAGTAAAGAGACTAATAACATTGTTAAGATGGTAGAAATGTCAAAATTTAATGAATAAAAAAGTACAATGAATATTTGAAGTGCATTAGACAGATGTAAACAGGATTTTATAGCAATTTAAAGTTTTCCAGACAAAAAGATTCTGCTCCTTAATCTGAATTCTGAAGTGGATGTGTTATGAGTCATGTAATTCATTAATGAATACCAGCATATGTATAAGATATTTGTGTTGTTGAAGTTGGAATATTTGCAGTACAGTATATGAAGTATGTGCACTAGAATAAAACTGCTCATGGTTTTTTCTGTGTAAAGCACTTTTGGTCAACACTTGCCAAAAATTCTATGTATTTGTAATTATTTTGGTCCATAATAAATATGCAAAATTGTAAATGTTTTGTTGCTGTTTTTATCAATAGAAAAATTATAGTATATTCCTATCAAAGACATCCGTAATCTAAAAAGCAAGCCCATATATAATTGCATATAACATTCAATGCCATTTTTATTCAGCAACAACTAAAGTAGCCACTCTCAGTTTTCATTTGAGACTTCCCACTTCAAAATCCCTTTTCTATCGGAGCGTTTGTTGACTATTATTGGTCTATTGTTGGAGATATTTGGATCTACCTCCATGCACTTTCTATGGGGGTACCAATGCCTTTCTTATCTTTAAATTCTAAAAACCAACCAAACAAACAAAAAAGTATTCTTAAAAATACAAGAAACATGGATGTCAGGAACACATCTGGGAGATTGCTATTTGAGAGGAGGTGAAAACTATGAGGATGGAGGGAAAAATCTATGAGGATAGTTGGCCTATAGCAATAACACATGTGCAGGATCTTCACAACATGTGGAAGGTGCCCTTTTAAAGGGTAGCCACAGTAAGATAAGTTGAAGGTGCAACAGCTAACAGTAATGGTGTGTGGCAGGAGCACTAACTAAATCTAAATGGACCGAAATCCTCATCCACTGCACAGGTGGGTGTATAGTAGCTGAGGAAGCATAAAGCATTTAAGTGCTGGTGAAGTACTTACATAAGTTTACCTCATGTAAGTTCACTTGGGGTTTGAAGGCTGGTTATTCAGCCTCAGACTTGATTGTTTTTAGAGGATTTTTGTATTTGACTTATAAAGCAACCACCAAATATAGATATATGTCAGACGCACATATACACATCAAAGGGTTTGCCTACCAAGATTGACTTTTATCTGTAAGGTGATGGAGATCCCAGAGTTAAAAAGCAACTTTACACATTTAATTCTTTTTTCTTTTTTTTTTTTTCATGAACTTGTTACATCCAGCACTACGACAATAATGTAAAATAACTCTTTATAGGGGAATTTCCTATAGGTGATTTTAATCTTAAAATACAACGTATACAAGAGAAAATGAAAAAGTAATGTCTTTTGATATTGAGACATAGTGTGGAGTGATTGTTTCCTAACACTGCTGAGTCTAAATCCCACAATATTGTAGAATTGTGTGAAGGCTTGTAGTTGACACACTGTGGGAATTATGATATCAAATCTTTTTTTCTCCTTTGATTTCATATCTGTAAAATAAGTTATTATCTTATATAATTCTGTTGGTTTCAGCTGTGATAGAGTTAATTTTCTGCCTAGTAGCTGGTATAGTGCTGTGGTTTGTGTTTAGCATGAGAATAATGTGATAACACACTGATATTTTGGTTGTTGTTAGTTGGTGTTTGTACTAAAGCAGGGACTTTTCAGGTTCCCAAGCTCTGCCAAGGAGGAGACTTACAAGAAGCTGGAAAAGAGCACATTAAGGACAGCTGACCCAAACTGGCCAAAGGGACATTCCATACCATATGATATCATGCTCAGCATATAAACTTGGGGGAGTTGGCCAGGGGGTCAGTGACTGCTGCTCAAGGACTGGTTGGGTGGTGGTCAGTTGGCGGGTGGTGAGCAGTTACATCATATTTTTTTTCTAGCTTTTGTTTCTCTCTCTCCTTTTGTTGTTTTCCTTTTCATCATCATTATCACCATTATTGTTCTTTTAAACTTATTATACTGATTATTATTTAAGAGTTAATTGAGAGATGCTGGTGGGAATACTGGCATTTTAAATTATCATTAGACATTTTAAAAAATATGAATATTAAAATAGTTTGCTACATGATCATTTGCCCTGACCTCACAAAAGGCCATGACAAATCCCAAACTAATTTTCCAAGGTCAGTATTTCACCTAGTGTATGCTGAGTGCTTGTTGCTTTTTCTGTTTCAATCTCATAAAGTTATATTAATTGTTTGTATTATTTTAATACCTATTGTGTCAGCTCTAAATTTGTATAAACTTACAGAAACACATAAAGTGAGTTGTCATTTAATACACATCATATTATTTTATTTTTAGATACTGCACTATTATTTTTAAATTAAGTGTAATTAGTTTACAAGTTGTCCAATTAATTTTCCATGTTCCCTAAAATATATACAATTTTAAAATAGGAAATATTACTCTGTGGCTAAGTGAAATTGTGTTTATGTATTCTATAATCACAGTTTATGTATGTGAAAAGCATAACCAGATTACAGTAATTTAATGAAGTCAAAGTACCTTAAAAGTACTGTGGTTTCATAGTGGTTTCATGCTTACTGAGTCAAAGGGAAAACTTGTTACATTCACTAAACTTGAAGGTTAGTTTCTGATATGACTGAAAATACTTGATTTATTACATAGATTGAACACTGCTTTTATTTCTCACCATGTTTGGTTTTTTTGTTTGTTTGTTTGTTTGTTTTGTTTGTTGCCATTTCCAAGACCAACAGATCATCTCTATTGATCAGTGCTTGAAGACTAATGCCTCCCATTTGGTTGTTACAAATGCACATGATTGTCTTTTTTTTTACTTTTATATAGGCATAAGTGGAACAATAACTATTCATCATTCTTAAGAAGGAAAGAAAAGAAGGAAATAAACCCAATTCATATCATTTAGTCCTTAAACCTTCACTTCTGTTTTTCAACTCAATTTCCTATACAGACGTTTCATTGAAACAGAAAGCCTTCTTGCAGCCAGCATTCGTTTCTTTCAATATTAATTGTCATTCTTCTGAAATCCCATAGGTTAAAACACTGTGAAAATCGATTTGTGACTTTGAAATACAATAGGCTTAATCCTATTCTAATTACAATGACAAATTGCTTCACTACATGATGGCAGAAGGAAAAAGATCATCTCTTAGAAATGGTGTGACTGTTTGTAGTTGTCATTCCAGACCCTCAAGTTATGCTACATTTCTACCCTTTAAAATAAAGCTGCATCTTACCTCTCCGATGTCACAGTATTAATGAATGACTGTTGAACAACTGAACTTAAATATATTTCACTGATTAAAAGAAGTTTTGAAGTGTTCTAGGAATTATGTGTTTAGATTTTCTATAGGATTTTCTTCAAATTCTGTCTACTTCTAGTGCAATTGCTAAATAAGTCTTCTAGATATTATAACAGCTCTGCTCCTCTGGTTTGTCTTTATTAAGGTCTTCAAGGTCTTCAAGAACATCATCTAACATGAGCACAATATTGCAGAAGTAAACACGTCCTAAGACAGATGTTTTGCATATGACTTTTAATTAAGAAAATATTTGAGTGATTTTATGACCTCCTGAGTGTCAAAAAGAAAAATTTTGCCTGAGGGTTAATTAACATCCTAGAGACTTCATGACATTACAGCTATTAATTTTATGGTGTTGGATTCTTGTTAACAGTAAGAACTACTTAATACTTAGGCTTATATTCATTTTTTTTATTAAATTAAAAAAAAAAACATGTCTTTTACTCAGCTAATGCATACACTATCATAGAAGACACAAAAATACACTAAAGTTAGGGTTACATAATTTCACTCTATGTTTTGTTAACTCATGTTAGTCAGAAAATTCTTTTTTTTTTTTTTAATTCAAAAGTAAATGTCTAGGCTTCCTGTATGTATGTTTTTTTTACATTTAAAGTTAAGATATTTTTCATTCTGGTAATCTCAGTTACATACATTATTTCTCATACAACATTTCCTAAAAATAATTTTGTAAAACAGTGAGCTATTATCCCTATGTGATAAAAAAAATATATATAGAATATATATAGAATTTAAATAAAATTATGTATATATGGATAAATAATAGCAAGCTTTATGCATACAAGAAAAGAAAAATATATGCATTCAGAGATAACAATATTGTTAATAAACTTGTTTGAAAGTATATATTTATTTGTTACAAATAGCTTGGATCTGCTGTATAATAATCCAGGCATTCTTCTTTTTTTTTTTTCCTTCAAGTGATGGATAACTGACTATATTTAATAAAATGTACCACAATTTAGTGCAAAGTTCCCACAGCTACTTGCTTTGTTTTGAAGGTCATGCATCTGTAAATATGAACATTGTTCATTCACCACTAAATAATATACATGTAGAAACACAAAATGAGTGCATTAGTTCCTTTAAAGTGTTATAATATACTGTAACAAGCATTTGATAATTTATTTTCCATTTAAAATTTCCTTTCTTCTCTATTCTTAAGACAGCTGTTTTATCGAAATGGTTTGCACATATGTTCATGTAAAAGAGGAACAACAGATATTTAATTTAGGATACAGATCCAGTCAATGGTACTCTCACAAAAGGTAAATGACTACCTATCTCCTTATGTATGCATCTACAGGTAGGTGTCTGTGCATGGGTGTTTTAACACTTGCAGGTAAGGAAGAGCTGATGAGTTCCGAGCTCAGACAGTGATTCAGCCTATATTGAAATAAACATTCATGTTAAATGAAATAAGTCTTACTTCAGTTGGCTAAGCATTGGGTTCAGTGTCATTTTAGAAGTCCTACGTTAGGCCTGAAGCCTCCACCTTCTGCTTCAGGAGGTGTGGATCCTCCCAAAGACCTGTATCATGCCTTCTAGCTCTGTGTAAAAACCCCAGGAGTGTTTCAAATGGTGCTAGGTCCTAGTCAGGAACAGGGAAACTCTCCTCTTCTCCCAGACTGGAAACTGACCTGCTTGGTGGTTTACATCTTCTAACTCTGCAAAAAAAGGCATTTATAATACCAAGATCTAACCAGGAAAAGCATTAGATAAATGTCCTAAATTCTTTTATTTAAACCTCAAGGAACTGCCTTATGATAAGTTGTTTTTAATAATACAGCATTGGCTAGGGGATTGAATTAGATATCCATACACCAACAAAATATTGTTATGTGGAAAACACAAAAATATAAGGCAGCTGTATTAAAATATAAAATAATATATACCTATATATTAATATATAGATTGCTCACAGATTTTTTAATCCCCAGCTAGGGAACAAGCTCAGTAAAACAGTGTGGAAACAAGACTTTTGATTATAACTGAGAAAAGTTGGGAGTGTTGTTTTGTAGAGGTATCTAGACTGTGTGAGGGGTAAGTTGAAATAAGTCAGGAGAGGCTCCAGGTTTTCTTACACAATTATCACTTTTATAATTGTTCATAAAAAAGTTTAGGCAAAAAAAAAAAAGGATATGTGAACACCCCTACCACAGAAAGCATTTGTATTTCACTTAACCCTCGTCAGAATGTTTGTTACCTGTGAGACAGGAGACAGGTTAACATTTCATCCCATCCTTTGGTCTCAATATTGAGGCTGCTACTAGACTGAAAAGTGCCTGACATTGTGGTATGTAAAAGTCCTTTTATTGTGTTATTGATGCTTGCTAATGAAAAAAAGATATAAGGTCAATTTATTTTATGGAGACCAGAAAACATTTACAAAGGATAACTACTTTTGATCATATACTCCAGATTTTAGAGGTACCTCCTAGCAGTCAATGATTCTATATTCGTGGCTCATAAAAAATAACATCATCCTTAACATAGCAAGAGAGGTCAGGTGAACTGTACTTAAGAATGTTTCTCACGTATGTCTTCAAGAATGCTAATCACTCAACGCTGATTAAAATCAGAGAAGCTATCCACTTTGGAAAAATAATATATCCTGGATTCAAATATCCATGCCAAACAGTTGCAAGAAGATGAACCATTGTTAAGTGGAGTTAAGACTAAACCATTGTCTTACCATTGCACAGTTTTGACTTCTTGGCATGACTGTCTTATACAAATCTCACATGCATGTATTTATAAATCTTTCAGGTTGTATGACTCAGCACTCAAAAATTAGAAAAGACGAAAGCAAAACCAAAAATATTATGCTTCCATTTAGGCATTTATTACCTGGTCATACATCACTTTTTTAGGTAAAGTTTTGTCTTCATACATGAGGAGATCACTTTATATTTTCTTTCAGTGAGGAGAGTAGAAGTCCACAGTCACGGTGTGGAATCATATTCTGTAAACGCTCTTTCCTCTCAACTTTTTACATACTGCTCCCCAGGACTGCTTTTCAACTGAGTTACACTGTATTATGTATTTCAAGATGGCTCCATGACAGAGCTCTGAGAGCACTAATAGGTCTGAGTGGCCCTGACAAGTCCCACATGAGATTCCCCCACCCATGGGCACAGGAGCCCCATTTCAGCTCAGCCCAGGATCTCCAATCCCTGACTGAGCTATGTTAAAAGGGTCTGCAGCTCTCCCTCCAGCTCCTGGATGGATCCCTAGAATGTACTCTGGGGTCTTATATCCAGCCTTGTCTCCTGTTGATCCTCACTGGATTCCTTGGTTCATAAATTACTGTGGGTGGACTCTGTTATCAGCACCTGGGTCTGCCTGCCATGCTCAGATCTTGTGGATGGTGCCCCACTGTTAAGGGACCAGTCTGTGCTGGGGTCATCCTCGGCTCCCCTTCCCTTGGCAAGCAGCCAAGCCCCACTGCTCCCTGACAGTGAGGTATCCAAGAGTAAAGAAAATCATTGCATTTCAACAGCAGAATGTACAGGTGTTGTAAAGATTGGCAGGTGTGCGGTCGCATTGGTAACTCCTGCCTCTACAGCTGAAGAGTTTTCCTTCTTAGAGTCTCACTATGGATTCTTCCCGTGGCATTCATTATCCTAAAAAAATATCCCCAAAATAATACAGGAGATTTTTCTCTTTTAGTCTATTAAAGGCTAGAAAATGATTGCTAAAAAATTGAATTAAAAAAAGTGTGTTCACTTTTCAACTTAAAATTTTAAGACTTCTCCCAAAGTATCTCTTCTTTGGCTTCAACACTTCATAGAAAAACATTTCCTGGGTTCAACTTTTTCCTTGGCAGGCATTATTTTTGAAACAACTAAGGGATCCAGTCCTGTGTATCTCATGAAGGGTTTAGCAGTACCTTTCCTGTATACTTAGATGTTCATTTTAGGCTGTATTTCAGTTGTAGTTCGTTTATTCCTAGATCTAAAGAAGCTGGAAATCTCTACTGGATCATATGCAATAAAAATCAAATATGGGTAGAGGAAGAGAAAACACACAAAATTTTCTAAATAAGAGGAATAAAGTAACTGGGAATCTTCCAAATGTAGAGTGTCTTCCAGTGTAAACTTGTGTTGCATTTTAGCAGCCCTCCTTAGAAACACCTCCTGATGGAAGAGTCTAGCCCTTTAAATCACACTATCATTCACTCTACTGTAAAGCACACACATTAAGCCATAGCCTGAATAATGTAGGTTTTTTTTTTTCATCTAAGCTGAACTAGAAAGCAGCAGATTCACTGACATTAGTTTTCATATTGCTCAACAGTTCTGACAAGCAGATGTGAAAATTCAAGTCTATCATGATTTAAAAAGCCAGCCTCTGGCTTGCCCTGTCACAACTTGGCCTTAGCAATGTGAAGGGGATGCCTGCCACACTGCTGCATCCTTTTCCTGCATGTCCAGTGTCGCTACACTCAGCTGTTTAAATACATTTTCGTCCTGCTACACCCTGCAGTACAAGATTCCTCCCATCACCTGTAGACTAAACTCAAGAGCCAGCAAAACATAATTTGAAAGTGGAATTAAAGGCTTGGATTTCCTCTTCTTAGAGATAAGTGCTAACCAGTATGGGTTTTATTTCCTTTCAAAAGTCAAGCTGAAATTCAGCTGCTGCAACTGTATTCATCCTTTCGCCATCTCAGCAAGTTTGTCTTGTGTAAATAGTGTGATCTTAATAAATAAATACTGAAGCACAGCTGGTGTTGGCAAGATATCACTGTTAGGTTGCTGCAGCCCTGCTATCACCAGTGGGTGTTGCTGATTATTCTCAGAACTGGGAAATATAGGGGAAAGGAATTCAGAGGAGAGTCAACAGAGGTCAGAACAAAAATAAAAGGATGTTTGCCTCGGTCCACAGCAAGGACATCTGAGCACCATGAAGGCAGCCATTTTAGCAAACTTCGTTCTAAATTGTTTCCTTATAAAAAAAAAGATTTAATAGCCACACTGGTATAAAGCTGTAACTACATATTAGCTGCTTGAAATTCATACCTTTTATTTGAGAGGGAAAGCAATGGAAGTCGAAATATTTAAGAAACCTAAAAAAAAAAAAAGCCTAAAATAATCTTGGATGAATGAGTCCGCTGGGAAGATATTCATGTTTTTCTTCTCTTCTCTGCTTTGCTGTCAGTATGTTCATAAGCTACCTTTGGGCATAAATGTGGTAAGTTTTGGTTAACTGAGAAGAAGCTTTCAAATATATATCAAGTCATGCAGCAGAGCAGCAGTTTGTAAGCTGACAACCTTGCAGCTAAAAAATAATTTTTATATCTTTATTTTTTTAATAGAATGCAGCTGAAAAGAGTGACCACTACACTTTGTGTAGGTTGTTCTTGTCTTTGCTTTTCAGACTGTTGCTATCAGCTCTTGTGGATGTTGTATTGGCTTGCAGGTATGCTATTGCCTAATGGAGCTGAGTGCCAAGTAGCTGAGACAGTGTACAGCCCATTTCCTCATGTACTTTTGAACACAAATTTGTTCCAAAACTAGAGAGTAAAATTACTCCAGTATTATCATTATTGAGTGTATTAAGCAGACATGATCTTAACTTTGTACTGACAGTTTTAGAATCTTGGAACACAACTTGCGTATCAAAATAACTTCAGCTCCACATACTGTAGAGGGAAAACCACAAGACATTTTCTGGTTGTTTCCTTTTAAAATCTTTCAAAATGCATTTGAGACCAAATAAGATGGAGAAATTGGAGTTTCAATGATTAGAATTAATTTTCCTAACTATTCAGGATCTACTAATTTTAAGAGCAGAAATTCTAGAGATGAGTTACTACTGAAACTACTACAAGGAACAAATGTTAACTGAGCAGACAGGAAGAACTTGGCCCATTATATGCAGGCTAGTAGGCTGTGAATAAGAGAAGGTAAAACAGCAAAGACAGAAGTACCTCCTAACTTTGATCACAGCAGAAAGGAAAAACTGAAGGTGGAACATGGAGGAATCATTAAAAATATGAGAATATATCTGTTAGTCATCTAAACATCCCTCACTTTGATATTATGTTGCATTCAATACAGATTATCTTTCAGTAGTTGAGAGAAACTAAGAGACCAAGTCTTGTGAGTTTTGCATATGTATGTCTGGCAAACCTATAGGGAACTTGGTCCATTATAAAAGAAAATTCATGAAACGAGGTTTGTATGTTTGTTTGTTTGTTTTTTTTTTTCTTTTTAATAACTTAGTTTAATGTGTATATCATGTAGAACACTATTGTAAAACATGATATAGAAGTGTGACTTTAGGTACTACTTAATTCCCTTGCTAGCAGGCACAGAGCTCCTGATTTGAATACTCTTGTGACTGTTATAAATAAAAAGTTTTGACTAACTGCCTCTCCACCACTGAGACATAGAAGATTCCCTCAGGCTCTTAATGTGTTTGGAATAGTTAATTAGTGAACGCTACTCAAAACTGAATCCCAAATCAGTGTTATTTCCTGTTTTCCCACTATCTTTTTCTTTCTTTTAGTAGTGTTTGAAGTGATAGGGCTGCAGTTTCAGATCTCATTTGGTAATTGAACATTTTTATTTACTGGTAGGCTGTCGCTTTGAATGGGAACACAAACTGGCTAGGGAGTTACCTACCCGACATAATGTGCATAGCAGAAAACAATAAAAATAGTTCAAAATAGGCCCAATGAGGAAAGGCTTCATTATGATACCAGAAGAGCTATTAGTCAGAGAGGACAGATCCCATGAGACAAGGAGAAAGCTCAGGCATTTAATTTTTTCTCTCAGCTTTAGATGTGGATGAGAGCTTAAAAAACCTTTCACTTACAGCATGGTTAGTAGGGTTTTCTGAAAGCCTGTATGTAAACAGTGTTCTGATGTTTGCTATATTCAGAATGGGATTTCAAAGAATATTTTAAAAGTTTTGTGTTCTTTTCAAATACACATTTGTGTCACTGTGATACTATGTTATCTATTTGTTTTAGATTTGTGACGATTTGCCTTTTTCAGCTACAAACCATGAGCATAGCTGGTTCTAAGCCAAGGTCTCAGCTGTGGAGGAAGTGACTTATGCCCTGGTAAATCAAGTTTCTGAGGATGTCCATGAAGCTGTAGCTTTCTAGAACTGCTCGCTGACTACTTATAGTATATCAAGAGAGAGAAGTCAGTAAACAGATTACAGGGGAAGTTGGAGAGAAAAGGTAGAGCTGATCTTTACACATAAAAAGCTAGAGTTGCCTGATGATTGCAACAGAAAACAAAAATAAAAACACTTTGAAATATGTCTGGTTCAACTACTGCGACAGAGAGAAAATCATTTAACTTTTCATCCTATGTTCCTTTTCTTGAGTACTGAAGTTGGAAATAGCACTTAACTCAAGAAACAGATCTTGGACTGACAGTTGTCTGCAATAACTTTCTTGGCATGCAGTGGCAGCCAAAAATAAATAAAAAAGAAAACTCAGCAGAGCTTAACAACATCAGGAATGCTACTAGGAGCAGGATAGAGACAACTTGCTATACAAGACTTTCATGTGCATACATCTTGGGCATGGTGGACTATTCTGGCCTCTGCATCTCAAGAAGGGCAGTGGAGAAGGAAAAAGGACAATTAAAGTGATGGAGGTGATGGAATAACAGGCTGATGAGAAGAGAATAAAATGTCAGGAACCCTCCAGCAAGGAGAAATGTGTCAGCAAAGTTTACAAAATCGTTAAGGTGGCACAAAAAAGGAAAGAAGAACCTCGGAAAGAAGAACCTCATAAAGAAGAGTATTCAGTAATGAAACTAGGTGGCACTTCAAGAAAGTTGTAGGTGTTTATTTTAAAACAGATGAAAGAGCATATTTCTTGCTTGTAGTGAGCTTCTGGAATTATTTGCCATAGGAGGGTGTGGTTGCAGATAATATAGGCACATGCAAAAAAGGAAGTAGGTCAATTATTGCACAGCTGGTCCATGAAAATACACTGAAGAGATAGGGATGTACCCCCAGCGTCCTTTCTGCAACAGCTATGGATGACAGGAGAGTAGATATGGAAACTGTGGCAAGAAGTGGCCAGGCTTACATGCTTTCCTTAAATAGCTTCTTACAGCCACAGTCTTTATTGGATTCAACTTAGACAACAGTCCAACAAAATATTCAAGGAAGAAAGGGAAGGTTACAGAGAAGAGAACAATCAGAATGATAGAATCATAGAATCATTTAAGTTGGAAAAGACCTTTAAGATCAAGTCCAAGCATTAACTTAACACTGCTAAGTCCAATACTAAACCATCTCTGTAAGCGCCACATCTACACATCCTGTAATTACCTTCAGGGACGGTGACTGAACCACTTCCCTGGGCAACCCATTCCAATACCTGACAGCCTTTGGTGACAAAATTTTTCTAATATCCACCCACCTTGTTACAACCTCATTTCAGGTAGCTGTAGAGAGTGATAAGGTCTCCCTGAGCTTCCTTTTCTCCAGGCTAAACAACACCAGTTCCCAGGTGACTGCATGGCCAAAAAATGCAAAAGGGAAGGGAATGTGAGATGCAAATGATCAAAAATGCAGAAAAATAGGGACGTGTGAATGGAGGGACACTGAGAAGCAATAACACTGTTTCCTGAAAGCATTCAAGAAGCCAAAAGACATTGAGTGGCAGAGCTCTGCCCAGAGATGCAAGAATAAAAGGGAATGGCAACAGACATCATGGCCACTGACATCCTCACCGTCAGGCTTCCGCTGCCTGTTGCTGGGAACTGCCAATCTAACCATGGCCAGCGGACTGATGAGAACGACACATTACTTACAGGGCCCTTGGATGGGGAGGAAGTTGAGTGTATTTAAGAACCAGGATTGGGAAGGAAAGTGCTCAGGTGCTCCAGGAGATGAAAAAATGGATGGGAAGGGGACAAAAACACACAGTGCAGGGAAAACGTAGAAAGACTGGGGAGGAAAACAAGAAAGAGGAGGCTTTTTTTTTTTTTAACTAATTAAGTTTGAAATACTGAATTGGAGAAAGGGAAAAGAAATGTGAAGCAGGAAAAAGTAGAGCAGTACACTCTCATTTGTGTGAATACTCAAAAAGACTCTAGTGTATTCAGGACAGTAGGATCTAACTTTCTAGAGAAAAAGCTGATGATTGTGCATCATAAAAAGCTACAGCTCACAATCTGTTTCCAGCTGTGTGACTACAATCTGGATTCACTAGGTAGTGATGGTGTTCACAGTGGTGGCAATGGTGTGTGGATGTTTTGGAGGAGAACAAGCAGGACTGTAAGCAGTGACATAGCTCTGGTGTCAAGGATGAGTGATGTCCATTGTGGTGATTACCACCATGGTCACCACACAAACAACGCTGACTGTGGCAGTCTGATGTAAAAAGAACATTATATGCATCCACCTCAGCCTCACCATACAGTGATTTAGAATCGATGAGCAAACAGGTATTTTCAAAGTTCAAAGGCACTTTTGAGTAAGGAAGGAAAAAAAGCAAATCTTTTTGAAGACTTTCATCTATGTATTTATTTTTTTAAACAAAGGGTTGCAGGTGATGAGATAGTAATTATCATACTTGACAGAAATTCCAATCCAAGCTTGACAGAATGGTTTTCTTTTTAGGTTTCTATCCTAACTGAAGTTCTGAAGCTACTGTATTGCATTCAGCCTAAGCAGAATACTCCCAAAACAATCAGTACCTACACCTATCAAAGAACATAACAGCTTCTTCAGTATAAATTTTTACAGATTTCTATGACACCTATCCAGTGTCATAGTTGATTCTTCACTCTTGTCTTGGAATTTATATGAGATCATGACACAATGACGACAAAGGTCCTCATAATATTATTTCCTTCTTTGACAAGTGTGGAGTTATCTGTGCGAGTCTTGGCTTCTCACCTTTCTTTTCTGCTTCATTTTCCAGAAACTGGAAGATCAGTTTTTTAAGAAAAATAGCACTTGTTATGCAGATGTGAGGTAGGGTGTGCTTTTAGATACTTCTGGATGCAAGGGAAGATGAGGTTATTGTTTTCAGGAGTTTTGTTTTCAGGAGTATTTGTTTCAGGAGGTTTGGGTTTTTTTATTTTTTCCAGAAGTTATTTTGAAGTTATTTTAAGAGATGGTTTGTGGGATAAATACGTGGTTTAAAATTATACTACACACATATAATATTGTCCTAGCATGATATTATAACTTAAAAAATATATAAATGTGTCTGAATTACAAGTATTTCCTGGTTTTGAGGGTGTGTTTTGATGACTTAGATAATTACATGGGAGCCTGAAATGCATTCTGATTTCAATATAATCACCCATCTCATCGTTCAATGCTTTTCTTTTGTACACAGCAAATATGAGGCTCAGCTGCTTCAGACTATCTGCCACTGAGTTTAATTAAAATATTCACTAGAACAATGTGCATCAAGATTTTCAAAACTGTGGCTGAAGCATCCTGGCTTCTGCAAATCCACCTGTAAGCCTCCATCCCCAAAGCCACTTTAAAATATATTAATGGTCAGAGGAGATGGTAAGAAAACATTAGTGGCCTGGAAGTGAAGATTTCTGTGGTCACAGACAGAAAATATGCTTCTTTCACTGTTACACAACTGTCCCTCTCTCCACAATTCATGTTGCCTTCTTTTAAGGTAGTAACTATGTCACACTTTGAATAAAATCTGGCATGCTTGAGAGGTAACATCAACTCTACAGCTTTCCTAAAAGTCCTGAGAAAGGAGATGAATAAAATGACGGATATGATATCTAGCAGTCCTTAGTCTTTCACTGTAGCCAGTCTTAGGAGCAGAAATGGTATAGTTCCTGGGTTTCACTATACCACATCTGGCACAGGCAGCAATGCATTCCACTCTCATCAATAAGCATCAAGATATCAGGGTGGACAATTTCCTCCCGTTGGGCATTGCAAAATTCTGTACGTGTACAACTGCCAATATTATAGACCTGGATGCTGGTGATAAAGACAGATGTGGATAGGGCCTATAATTTAGCCAGTGGCAAACTAACAAAAACCAGCTGGATTTTCTGAGTAAAAAGGGAGAGAAAAACAACCTTTAGAAATCATTAAATCCTAATGAAATTAGATTTAAAGAGAAATAATGGAAATAAAATCACTTAGGTAAAGTAGTTGAACAGATAAATGGAAATGAACAATGTGGAACACAATTTCTTAAACTACCCTGTAGGTTACAAAACATTTACTTAGAATGTAAGTTGATTTAACTTAATCTGACATTACAGTTTCAGAGAGGAATAAGTATAGAATTGGGTTAAAGTGTATGAGAACACAGCTAGTCTATGTAGTTTTACAACAATTTAATTAATTGAGAGCAAGATATATGAGTGTATGCGCTGGCCGGTGGTCTAAATGAAGATGTGGTTCACAGTATAACTCTACATGGTAAGGGAATAAGCTTGGCTATTATCTGTGAAAAACAGTTTTGTTCAAGTTCTCAGCAGCAGTGGTAAATGCATTAGAAGTTTACTTTTCTTTATAAATGATTACGGGCAGAAAGAAAGAAAAGTGCAGTAATAAATGAATTGAGGCTGTAATGGATACTGACAGTTTGGAATAAAAGCTAGAAAGGTGACTATGTGCAGTAACTAAACTGTGATTTCACATTCTGTAGATTTTATGTCAGTACTTGTGTGATTTCTGGTATGTGTAAAATCTGTTCTTACTGTAATATTTTTTTCTTCACTGAAGTTAATCTAGCTAATTTCTTTATGCTGATTGACTGACATTAGCTATTAAGACAAAAATTAAGTTGGTGGCTGAAAGAAGGGAGAACTAGAAATTCCTCAGGAAGTATTTGGAGCAGTTTCCAGTACTGATCTTTGTAGACAGAAATGTACACATGCCCAGAGGGCCACAAGAATGGAGCTTGCCACAGTGAGGTATAGTGTTGAAGAGAGAGGACAAACTCTGTTTTGGTTTCCTTTGCTTTTTCTACTCCTTCTACTTTTTCTGAAAAAAATGGAAAAAAAAAAGTCAGTGAAATATTTATGTTTCTTCATTTGTACACATTCATACACACATACACATACACATTCTACGCATACTATAGGATATATAATAGATGGTACTTACGGATTAATAAGAAGTGATGAAATTGCATTAAAGGTTGGATAAAGATTTTATTGGTTCCAAAATATAATTAAATTAAAGCAAGTTTCAAAATAATATAGCATATAATGTGTCTGGAGAAAAAAAAAAAGTGCAAATGTTCAGTTATTTCAACTGTTCTTGAAATAGTTTAAGAAAGTTGACATAAATTAAATATTTTTGAAAACTTGTTCATCTGAAGTTTTCTGGTGTTTTGTTTTGATTGTCTATGGATAACAGAGAAGAGCAAGTCTGGGAAGAAGGGAGGAGATTACATATCAAAAAGCTTCTTGATTTCTGGTATTGATTGTTAATGAGAGTGCTCACTGATAAGCATAGAAGAAGATAAAGTTGTGTTTTGCTTTGTTTTGTTGTAGTGCTGAACATGCACTTTGTTATGTCTGTCAAATATATCTGTTGATTTTCACGGTTGTGAATTGTCTATCAAAAGTTCATGACTTTCTTAAGCATACCAGTAATTTCAAAGCAGACGTTGTTAAGAGACACATGAAGAAGCAAACAAAAAAAAATTCAGATCTTTATTTTTATTTTAGTTTTCAATGTGGAAGTTTAACTGCATTACTTAACTCTCAAGCAGGCTATGAGGTAAAGTGATATGGTTTCTTTACTATGATTTGATGGACTTTTTTCAAACAGTTAGATTGCTGGAACTCAGAAAACCTATCTGATAATTCAGCATTTGAATATTTCAAGTCATAAGCTGAAAATTTGGGGTTTTTTTCTTAGTAAAACTTCTAATTAAATCCAAGCAAGTGAACAGTCATAAAATATATGGCTGAAAATAATTCATTCCAATAGTCAAGGGAACAACTTACAAAACACATTTATATGTTTGTTATTTCTCTAGTTAAGAGTTAACGTTTTATTTAATTAAAGTTTATTACAAGTTAAATACTGTTTTCCACACAGATTTACATAATGTAAAATATTCTCTTATACAAAGAAAAATGGCTTCTGTTATGAATTATGTCTGTGGCTTTCTGAAGGCATCACATCATTATCTATGAAATAGTCCTCTCCATTTGTACATGCCAGAAACCTGCGCATGCAAAATCAATCATGATTCCTATCACACTGCCTTGAATCATATCTTTATTAGATTACTTAAGAGCTTGATGAGTCATAGTGCAAGGCAATCACTGCAGGGTGGGAGAACGACCCCCCCATGACAGTGGCTGGACATCCTGTTTAGAGCTGTTCTCACTTCTGCCTTCTCCAGTGGTTGGTATTGGCTACTTCAGGTGTTGGTCTCTTCTAGACAGGGTAGCAAACCTACTGAATGAATTTCTATTTGATAAAACATTCTTTTAATTTGTCTTTTTACATATATTATGACCTCAAAAAGAGATAACTGCCCACAGGCATGGGTTCCTTCATTTCTTTTGAGTGACTTCTAGAAGCGACTAGGAGTTTTGTATTTCACAACTTGATAAGCTAATATTTTAATACTTGAAACATGGGCACACTGCTGGCTCATATTTAGCTGGCTGTTGACCAACATTCACAAGTTCTTTTCCACCAGGCAACTTTCCAGCCACTCATCCCCAAGCCTTTAGTGTTGCATGGGGTTGTTCTGATACCCAAGAACAGGCCCCAACACTTGGGCTTCATGAACATCATGCAATTGGCTTCAGCCCATCAATCCATCCTGTCCAGATCCCTCTGTAGAGCCTTTCTTCCCTCAAGCATGTCAACATTCCTGACCAACTTGGTGTCATCTGCAAACTTACTGAGGGTACACTCGATCTCCTCATCCATGTCACTGATGAAGACATTAAACAGAACTGTCCCCAGTACTGAGCCCTGGGGAACACCACTTGTGACCGTCTGCCAACTGGATTTAACTCCATTCACCACCACTCTTTGGGCCTGACCATCCAGCCAGTATTTTACCCAATGAAGACTATACCTATCCAAGCCATAAGCAGCCAGTTTCTCCAGGAGAATGATGTGGGAAACAGTAGCAAAGGCTTTACTAAAGTACAGGTAGACAACATCCACAGTCTTTGCCTTGTCCACTAAATGGGCTGCCTTGTCACAGAAGAAGATCAGGTTAGTGAAGCAGGACCTGCCTTTCATAAACCCATGCTGACTGGGCCTGATCACCTGGCTGTCCTGTATGTGACACATGATGGCCCTCAGGATGATCTGCTCCATAACCTTCCCTGCCACTGAGTTAATATATATTCTTAATGTAGAACTCCTTCAAAACGGTGGTATTCACAAGAGCAGAAGTTAAATGTTCTGAGTGTCTGCCACTAAAGTATCTACAACTGGGAAGTCCAATACTTAGAGCATGCTATCTTTTTAAGGTATAAAACTAACTAAAGTATTTTAATTGTGGTTTTTAAAGATTACTGGCCTTGTTCCCAAATTTCATTATGGTAAGTGAGCTACTGATCTTTCACAGTCATCAAATACATGTCATAAAATATTTCTGTCAGTGTTGTAGACTTTCCATGTTCTTATTGTATGAAAGTGAGGATGTCTGGTGTATTTAACTTAAAGTCTTGTTTGCATAACATGAATTTACATGCCTTCTACTTAACATCTATTTTGTCTCACCCTTCATAACTGTTTTATTTTAAAATTTTTCTTCAGAAAGGCATTTTTAGGGTTTGAGATGCTGTCTTTAGTTAAATCAGAGCTTGCTTTATATAAATAGGATTTACTTTTCCTTTCAAACTTAATTACTTCTCAGAATCATGATCGATTTCCCGCCTTGCTTGCTTGAGGGGAGTGACACTGTAGGAGACCTTTATGCATTTGTTTTGTAATAAGCCTTTATTCATACACTTCAGGCTATACAATCAGCTCCTCCATACCAGAGTGTGTGACTGTGTGTGTGGCTGCAGCCAGAGGCCTGCAGATTGGAATGCTGATGATGGGGAGCAGAAGACCTGAGGAATGAATCTGTGTTTGAGGAAAGCAATAATCCGACCGTGCATGTCCACTTCTCTTATTATAAAAAAATTGCGCTACTTTTGATTGTCCTTATATATATATTTTTTTTTAGATGGAGATTTCTTACATAATACTCTACCTGAAAGAGTTTCATTCTAGTGTTCTCTTTTTCACTTGTTTTAAAAATATTGTGGAACAGGAAAGTAATAACTTTTCAAAACATAGTAATTTGAAGTCCTAATAGTTGAAGTAGGGCGTTTTCTTGTTGGAACAATTGGTTTCATGCCTCAACTTCTGGCTTGTCATCTTTCTCTGGTTTAAAATAAAGCCAATTTTAAAACATACATTTAGTTCCTAGGGAAAATGTTTATGGAAAGCTACAAATATTGTGTATAGTTTTTCTCTGACAGTAATATTTCTCATGGTCAAGGAACTAGTTATATTCATATTAATAGAAAAGCCTTTTTTTTTCCAAGAGAGCACAAATACCTACAGAGGGGGGGGAAATACCCAAACATTAAAGATATTGCAATCCTACTGGAAGACAATTTAGTTTGCACATTACTGCTCCTTAAAAGTCAGCTTCTTGTCAATTATACTTGGTATCCAGAGTGATTTTCATGGTTGGAAGTCTTTAAATGGACCATAACAGAACCATTTTGTAAAAGGAATAGTCTTTGCATTTTCATTGAAGTGTCAGCTAAAAGAAATGGATAAAATAGAGAGTCCCATATTCAAAGATCTCTTCTTGAACATAGGGAAAGTTCTGGTCTTTATCAAAACGTCATATGTTGTAGACATCTTGATTTAAATGATAAAGTAAAGGTAAAAAATTGCAAGTAGATAGGGTAAATGATTATTCAGTGTCTCCTCCAACCCTATTGCAAAACTACTTTCTGTAATTTTGGCTGGTTGCCTCCACAGCGGGACAGTAGGAGAATATTTTGTGTTTGCATTCTTACAATCTCAGTCACAGAAAAATAATTTTGATTAATTTCTAGCATTGTGCAAACCAAATATTAAAAGCAAACATTGGATTAAATTAGATTTCCTTTGGGATTTCCATCTCAAGAACCATAGTGTCTTAAGTGATGTAACAGGTGCTACCAAAAGGCTTGGTTTTCAATCTTTCCTGTAATCTGTCTTGAATCTCTCTTGTAATTAGTTATTACAAAAGTATTCAAGGAAGGACTTCAGAAAATATAGAGATGGAAAGAAAGAATTTATTAATTACAAGTTTTGGGTTTTTTTCCTACTGAGCCATTTACACTCATCAAATATTTTAAAGTTGACTTTTTAATCTATTTAACAATAAGTCTTCTATCACTTCCCTTCAACTAATGGAGTGCACTGCAACAGGAAGTTTTCCTGTCAATTTGATCTAAATTTAAATTACTGCATGCCTCAAATCATGGGATGTGCTGTCCCAAAAGATCTGACATTTCAGTGCAGGAATAGGGTGGCACATCTGTGAAACTGGATGAGCTGTTTTGTTCCTCAGAGTAGGGTGAGGGTTGCATAACAATTTTAATGCCTATCTGTGTATAATCTTCCTGCAAAAATCTTTGGTCCTTTGAAATTGGCATGCTTTTCAAGGGACAATTAGTAAAGATCAAATTGACTTACTGATACAACTGAATTTGTCCATTTATTTCCAGTGCTGGTTAATTCTCACATAGTTCAAGTATTAGATAGGTCCATACCAGTATCTTTTTGTAACTCAAATAAAGCAACTCCTCCATATCTTCTAATACCAGATCTGTTGATGTTTATGACTGGTCTTACAATTTTTAACCTATTAGTCTCTATTTCCACTGCAGTTGTGTATGTGAGATCTGATCTCTGCTGAGAATGCTGTTGCTGTAAACTAAAGAAGGATCCTTGTCCTTGTATAAAAAACAAATGTATCCTAATCCAAAAGACACATAAAAACTATTGGTCACTTGGATTATAACTTGGGTTTTTTTCACACGCATGTAAAACCTAGTGAAGTTTTGCTTAAGACTAAGTTCTTATTTACTTTAAGACAAATTAACTCTTTGACTTTAAACAAATTAGTATAAAACAGACTCAGGGATTTAATCATGGATTAAACTTTTTTTTTCTAGATATAGCTACAGTGCTGTTTGCATTTGAGAAATTCACATAACCTCACAGGTATTGTGGAAATATTTCTTTCATGATTCAAAAGGTTTTCATTAAGCTAATAGAGTGTGGGTTTAAAATTTGATAATGAAATAATGATGGAAATGTAATATTTTGGGAGATGACAGGAGAATGAACCACAAGCTGCCAAAAAAGATGTTATACAAATAAATTCTTGTGACATGAACATAGCACAGAAACCTGTCTTGAATTATTTTGCCTTTTTTTGCCTGTGATTGTGACTTATTTTCATTTTTTATACAAATTATTTGTTTTCTATTAAGTCAATAGATTATAAAATCATACTGAAAATCAGTGCCAAGAAGTAATGGCTCCAGTTCTTTTTGGGTATCTATCGATAACATTTAACTCCAGTTCCAAAAAAAAAAAAAAAAA